>NW_017673846.1:98335-117877 GCF_001879085.1 Nicotiana attenuata
ATATATATAATATTCTTCAATAAATTTTGGGTATTAAAAAAGGAAGGAATTGTGTTTGCGTAGGGAATTACAACTGTCCGTTTTATTTTTTTTTTTTAATTTCTATTTTTTTTTTCCCTTTCTTGTTTGTGCCTTATATAACAGCAAAATAATTGGGTAGGGAATCCGATTCCTTTTGATAAAGGGAAGCCAAGCAATTTAAAGGAGGTAATATCTTATTGGGGTATTGTCACTTTTAACCCGCGTCACAAATTATTTATATTAGGTAGTTGAAAAAGTGTATAAAAATTGTATAATTTTTGTATATAACATACAGTGTGTGTGTATATATATATATATATATATATATATATATATTATTTTGATTATCTATATCTATCTATCTATCTATATTATTATAAAAGCACGAATAATTTATGTTAAATGTTGAACGACTAAAATATCCCTAAAATATTGATTGACTTTTATGCCCTTAAATATTTATATAATTTAAGGATGTAATTGTATATTACCAATGGGGGAATTGTTTTTCGATTTAAATTACACATGCTCTGACCCTACAAAGTCGATCCTACTTGGATTAGAAAGGCACAGTCATAATTTTCTTTAGAAAAAAATATTGTTCCGAAATACACGAAATAATTGTCACCTAAAGCATCACTAAACCTCCTGCTCAAGCAAACGGGATGTTAGGGCCTAAACTACTCCACAACGTACGCATGAAATAATATGTAGAGTCGAAGTTGGAGTCTATTTTTTGTATTTGATTAGTCTTGTACATCGATGTCCGTATAAATGTAAAATTTGGTATGTGTATGCTTGATATTTGGTTCTCCAGTTTCTATAGGACTTAGATTTATTGGATGAATTTATGTACAAAAAGAATAAGTCTAATATTCCTATAAAAGAAATCATGTTCCGCATTGATCATCATAACATTTTAGGGAGTATTACACATAATTTTTGGTATTGCTGTCGAAAGAAGCAAAGTTTTCCAAATGTATTATTAGTTGATCTCTTTTTTTTCCTTTTCAAAAGTGGGTAATGCTTTGGTTTAGGGTCATATATACGAATTAGACGTCAATGACTACTTTTGTCATGTTCTCAATTATTTGCTTTGGTTTAGGATCATATTATAGGTTGCCTTCTATATACTTTTTAACTGCTAATGCTTTTTCATCTGATTTTATTTTTCCAAGAGTTACTGAGTTATATCGGAGCAATTATTGAAATTTTAATTCTATTTAAAATCAAATTGAACTTGTAGCGATCATTTTAATAGCATGCATTGAATTTCTATTCATCTAATAGTTGGATCATATATTATTTTAATACATGAAGACATGTATTAAGATATCTTTCTTGACAATATCAACTATTTTAGATAATGTTTTACAGCCTTTCTTATCTATTGCAAGTGCTTTGCGAAGGGTACGTAATGGAATCAAATTCGGAAGAACAATTTGTCCCTATAAATAACCTTAAACCTTATTACCTTATGATGTTCCAAGATGCAGTGGTCATGAACTCTATTTTACATATTGTTTTCTTCTAAAATAGGCTACATGCTATTATAAAATAAGCTACATGCTAAGCATTGCAAATTCTAAAGGAAAAAGGGGAAAAGAACGAAGAAAAAGAATCTAGGGGGACTTTAATGTAAGTTTATACAAAAGAGACCAAAAATAGGAAAATCGAAGTAATTTACACTCCTACTTCATATAAGTTTCTCAAGTAAACTTGGTTAAGTGTACACAAGTTTACTTGGGATTAAAGATTGCACATCATATCTAATTCATCATTGCATAATTAAGTGATTCCGATCGACTTCTAATTGAAATAAGATGGACTTTTGTTAGAATTCTTAATTTTGTTGGACTTGAGCAATCTAATTTGGTTTAGACTTAACCATCATTAATGGAACTCCTCTCCCCACAAAAGCGAAAGAGAAATTGGAACTTTTGATCCTTTCGAAGGAATATGTAATTGTGGGGGACTAGGAGATTTACATAGCTATTGTGAAGACAATATGAGATTATTCCTCACAAGGATGATGAAATAATATTTGAAAGGAACAATTAAATATCAATAGAGAAAAACGAATGCTTTTTAGTGTGAATCAAATAATTAAAAAATTATTTTAAAATAAGGACACCAAATGATTGTCACGACCCGGATTTCCCACCCTCGGGGGTCGTGATGGCGCCTACTGATCGCAGCGGACTCAACCTTAGGAAGAGTGGGCGCTAAGACTTTTACCCAATAGTGGTATCGGGGTCAATTTCCACAGGGAGCTAGAAAGGGAGTTAAGTATTTGTTTGATCTAGAAATGTGTTTTGGCTCCTAATTATACTTCTACCATTTTTGGGTTTTTGTAATTATCAACTACAATTTAACAACTACTAATTAAAACTAAGTTATGCTAAAATATTAATTCTAGGTTGTATGCAAGATAGAGAAAGGCACTAGGATCGTGGCATTTACCTAGGTGGTCAACTAACGGGTAGAGATTCCTAATACGAGAATGATGATTATGGGGCTTATGCTATAACCGTTGCACGATTGCACTCACTCTCACACCTCTCGGTAGAGATAGTGATTTTGCCCTATTGACTCTCTCGATACCAATTGGGTAGGCCAATATGCCCAAGCATCTTAGGATTCAAGTTGGGTAATTACTCTCTCGAGGTTTAACCCGTTAATTGGGACTACCATTCTCATGGGTCCATCCCAATTCCTTGTTGAGTCAATTTTGGAATCATAGACACTCTTTCTCAAGAAGAGTCAAGACCCACTAAGCTAGACTTAGTGTTTGCAACCACCAAATCCTAATTAAACCATAAAATTAACCCAAATAGCAAACACCCAACATCATTCAAGCATTAAACAATCACACCCATTAATTACCCACACTAGGGTTGAGCCACAACCCTAACTAATGGGTTTAGCTAGACATAATAGAAACAGAAATTGAAGAAATAGTAGATAAAATCGACATATTAATTAACTACAATGTTAATCTACAAGAATCCACGATAAGCAAGATGAAAATGCCCAAAATAGGCTAAAACTTGAGTCTCACGAGCGCAGCAGCTATATCTGATACAATACTTAACCTAAAAATGGAAAAATGTTCTATTTATACTAGGCTAGAAAATCCGGACAAAAATACCCCTGCGGGGCTGGTGCGGACCGCGCGAAGTTGATACGCGGCCGCACTGGGTTACTCAACTTCTAAATCTTGCTTTCTGAACCTTAGTGATGCGGACCGCACAATGATGCAGTGCGGCCGCATGGTGACTGGCGCGGACCGCGTGAACCTGTAGCGCGGCCTCATGAACAACTTGAGGTGGTCTCTGAACTTTTGTTGCGCGGCCCGCGGAAACGTGTAATGCGGTCGCATGAGCTGGGCGCGGACCGCATGGGCTTGCAGTGCGGCCGCGCTGCTTTAGATTGGCTTGACCACTCTCTGAACCTCATTGGTGCGGCCGCATGGCATGATGGTGCGGTCGCATGGCATGATGGTGCGGTCCGCACCAAGTTCTGCATGCCCTCTCTTTACTAATCTTTGACACTTGAGCAGGTTTCACTCCTTTTCGAGCCGATTTTTGACTTTTGCCATCTTGTCGCTCAAACCTGCAATCAAGCGCACTTGTAAGCATTTTGGGTCTATTTTATGGCAATTCATACATAAAGCATAGGCAAGTATGGGCATAAAACGTGTTAGAAATCACAGTTATCAACTCCCCTAAACTAAAACCTTTGCTTGTCCTCAAGCAAATAAAACGAGACCCACCCCGCAAAAGGAAACATCCGAGTAATTCCAGCTTATCCTAAAGCAACCTCATCGAGCATCAATTTGGACTAACAATTGCCCTCAATACGAATGCATCATTAACACATTTTTAGCTTTTAAGAACTATGGATCAAATGTGACACAAGAGCATCGAGGGTTGACTCATTTCATCAAGGAGCTTTTCTCAAATACCTTGGTCATTGTGGAACCCAAACTCATACATCCTCAACTCTCCCTAAGCGAACCTCACCTTTTAGAGTAATGACACACAAACCGAGGTTGATGGATTTTTCACTCATATCTCTCACAAAGAAGGTCATAAGTCCGGCTCTAGGTACCATATGCTTGCCCCTTGTGTAAGTATCCACTAATGTAGGTTCTGTTCGACTCAAGATCATATAGGGCTTTTGTGGAGTCATTGTAACGGATTTTGGGTAAGGGTAGGATATGTTTTGTTCAAGTGGGTTCAATCTTCCCTCAAGCACTTCTTTTGATTCATTTTGGCACATCTTCTTGACTCATTTGAGTATTCACTTCTTTTTCGAGGGGTTAGAGAGACACATTGTCGCTCTTTTTTATGCAATTCAACACATTTCTCCTTTTTCTACTTTTTTCACAACCTTATTCACTTTTGTTTTCTTTGGATCCCCTTTTCGACCTTATTCAATTTGGTCTCTTTTTCTTTGTCTTGTCTTTTCTTTCTTTTTCATTGCCTTCCTTTTCTTTTTGCTTTTGCACCTTTTTACCACATTGCTTCCTTTCTTGTCTCCCTCCCCCAAACTTAGATATTTGCCAACTACTCAAGGGAAGATTTGGGTGCCAAGAGAAGGTGTCATTAAGAACGGGTATAGGTTTGTAGCTTTTGTTCTTGAAAGAAGAAGGTTTAAGACTCAAAAGGGGTTTGCTAGGGATCATTTCATTGGTAGGTCATGGAACTGTTCAATCTTAGCATTTCGGATCAAGGAGGGCCTATACTCACTTCTCGAGCCAAATTTCACCTAGGATTTCGCCTCAACAAACACTCGGGGCAAGTTCTAGACCATCGGCTCGGAGCTTAGACTCATGATTCGAATTCTCACCACACACACTCAAAGATTGCTAAAGACATCGAGTTGAGGGCCCACAATGACCTTAGTTCCAATTCAAGCGCACAATGGCCCCACACGACCATATGATGATTGTTTGGTCAACACAAGAGTCTCAAGGCCACAATTTTCACCATCCTGAACACAACATTATGTCTTTGACCATGGGATCAAAGGCAAATGTGTTAGGCCCAAGTGAAGCTTGCCTGAGGTTCCCTTAACTACGAACTATTAAAAATCAAAAAGAAGAAAAATCAAAAACGGACTCAAACCCTTAAGAAGGTTGTCACGCCATCTATCATTGGGAAGAGCCACCCGGTTCGCACAACACACTACCCTTGGAAAGAACCGTGGCATTAAGAAAACCAAGGGCTTATTGAAAACACAAAACCAAAACAAAAGGCTACGAGCCTCACTACTAAGCTAAAAACGAATTTTTTTAACAAAAATAGAAAAACCAAATGAATATGTACAATGGGGAGTAGAATATACAAAGGGATGAATATATACATAAGAGTCTAAAAGTGGCCAAAGTCAGAAGTTATTTACAGGCCAACTATTAAAATCCAAAACATAGATTAGAAATGAAATAAATATATACAGTCATCCAATGTATCAGGATCAAAATAGTAGGGCGCACCCCCACGAATAAAAGCTGGCATTGTCCCCAATGCCAACTACCAAAATAAGCTCAAAAACAGAGATAAAGGATATAGAAAGGCCCCTCAATCCTGGTCCACATGCATGGGGTCTCCTGTCGTCCCCGGATCCTCTGTAGTAGCTGGGACCTCAGACTGGTCTCCAACCTGCTGCTCTGAAGCTTGTGCAGGATCCTGCTGCTGGACCAGTGGCACCTCTGGCACCTCACCGGAGGGAGTGCCCTGAATCTCCGCCAACTCAATCACCACTCCCTCAGCGCTGGGCAACTTCCTCTTCTTCTTCATAGGCTGTGGTGCCTGCTCCTGCTGTGGCTCAGGTACTGGGACTGCTGCTGGAGGGGCTGGGTCCCCGAATAACAAGTCTAACGGCATTTGATCCGCCATTAGCTTGTCCACATCTGCTCGTAGTACCTTTACCGACTCCTTCGATGCCCTGGACTTCCTCATTTTCTTGTGCTCCCGAGCCAATTTCTCCAAGGCTGTGCTGTGTGCCCCAACTGCCTTAGTCAAGGCAGTCTGAGTCTCAAGTATCTTCTTCTGATTGGCCAGGAGCGTCTGCAGTGTTTCCTCAATAGATGGAGGAACCTGGACAGTGGCCGGGGTAGACTGGGCCTCAACTGAAGTGGCTAATGTGGACAACTTGGATGTCGCTACGAACATCCAGTTGTTCTAATTGGCCAATGTCATGGCTAGCTGCTGGGTTGTCAATGGGTTGGTCCGGGAAACTGGAACTGTAGGGACAGCTGAAGAACTGGGGCCTGCAGAAGAGGAGGGCCTATCAACTGGGACAGATATAGCTGGAATGAAGGGAAGCTCTGTAGAAGGCTCGACCTCAACCGGCTCCTCAGACTGGCCGGTCAGGGCAGAGGTAGATGACTTGCTTTTCTTGTCCCCCTTCGGGTTATCTGGACCCTGAATACTGAACCAGGAGAAGGAAGCTATTGGGCGCACTGTCACTTCATAATGCATTTTCTTCACCTTCAAGTCCGTAAAGTACAATGTCAGAGTGTTTGGGTAAGGATAGTTCCACGAACTGTCAATCCCCATAGCAGTGATTGCCCCGTACATAACATTCCCCACATTGATAGGGAATCCCGCCATAATGGAAGCAATGAGCACAGCCCGGGGAAGGGGGACGATCTGGTCATGAGAAGTGGGATCCAACCTATTGCACACAAAGGTGAGCCACCCTCTCGCCTCAAAATTCATATTCTTCCTAAGGACTTTCACTCCAGCCTGTATCCAATCCGGAACAACACCTGGATGCGTTAAGAACTCAGCTAACCATGGGCGAACCTCCTCTTTCAGTGCCAACTTCTCCAAGTATTGGGTCTCGTCTTCATCCTTGAAACCCAAATAGTCATTGAATGCTTTTCCCGAAAATACAACATTCTTGTTCCTCACTTTGGTCACCGCGGAGTCCTTTTTGGTGTAGGCTACATTTGTGTAGAACTCCTTGACCATGTGCTCATATGCATTGATCAACCCGTCACTGAAATGGTCCCACCCGCTTCTCGTTTGAAATTGCTCATGGACTTTGGGTAGGAGTGGCAATAGGTCCTTGGTTATGATACACCTCTCAGGGATGAGATGTCTTTTGGCCCACATTTCCCGGAATTTGTGGAAGGCCACTTGACTCACAAAGCGGTCTTCCCACACCTCAGCCTTCCTTGTTCGTTCAACACCACCAACCTCGGGTACCCCACTACCCGGGACCTCCTCAGCACTGTCAGCACTCTCCCCAGATTCTGAAGTTGTTGGGGAGGTGGAGTATTTGCCGCTGCCCGCTGCTGAGCCATCAGACGACTCAGATTGTATAGCTTGTGGATCTTGGGCTGGGACTGAGGGGGCTCGCCCCGACTCAGCTGATAGTTCCTGAGAGGGAAGGTACTCACTCCCCGACTGCTCCTCATCAGTCACTACTTGTTTCCTTGTCTTTAGTTTGGGTTGGGGAGTGAGTTTCTTTAGCTTAGCTTTCCCTCCCCAGGAGGGTTCACCTCGACCGGGTTGTTTGGCACCTCGTCCTCTTTGTTTCACCATTTTCTGCACACAAACGATTCTAACATTGTTAGTATAGGCAAGTGCAGTGTGTTATCATATGCATAATAAAGCAGAGCATCAAGAAACAATTGCACAGGCAATAGACCAGACAAAAGCCACGCGGGCCGCGCCAACAAGGCATGCGGCCGCACAGGGCAGTACTGAAGAACACCTTCTCTCTGAACATGTCCCATGTGTGAGCACGTGATTTTTGCCTCGCTTGAATTATTCCTATACATTCCCATAAAATTAGGACTTTTTCGTTAATTATTTGATTTTTAGGACTTGATTGCATAATTTGGTGTTTGTTTGCATTTTTATGTGCATTCTTAGTTTGATATAATTCATAAAAATCACAAAAAAAAGTAGTGCATTTGCATTTAGTACCCCGTTTAAGTATTTTTAGTTTTATTAGTTAATTAACATTACAAAAATGGAAGAAAATAACAAAAATAGTCCTTTTGCATTTTTTTACTTTTAATTTTGATCTTTTCCTTAGTATTCTTTTAAAATTAGGATTTAGTTGATTTTGAAAATTAATTAGTTTAATTTTAGAATTAAATCAGATCTGTTAATTGTTTTAATTTTGCATTTTCTTACAAAAATTTGAAAAAATGAGAAAAATGAAAAGAAAATCAAAAAAAAAAAAAAAGAATTTGAGTATGTTAATAAAATGCCCATTTTGGGCCAACCCATCATAAAATTAAAGGCCCCAACCCTTCCAAAACCGCCCCAGCCTGCCTACCCGGCCCAAACTCACGCACAATACCCCGGTCCAACCCCCCAAGTCCTCCCAAACGACGTCGTTTGGATTGTAATTAATCCTAGCCGTCTAGGTTTTTTGATCCAACGATTGAGAACCCCCCATCACTTAATATAAATATGTCTGAACCATACCCACCCCCCTCAGGACCCCCTACTCTCATCTCTCAGATCCCCACCGGAAATCCCCACCTCCAGTAACACCCCCACGTCTCCGCCGTCCACCGCCGGTCGGAAATCGCCGCCGCCGGCGGCGAAGCTCCAAACCACTCAAAAAATACACCCCTTACTCCTCTCTTCCTCCTCTTTCCAACCCCCAAAACCACTTTCCCCAAATCCTAGCCAAACGCTTCGAATTTTAGATCGAAATTTTCCGGCCAACACACAAACTCCTCCAAACTTCCCCAAAATTATACCCTAGGGTATCCTCACCTCCCTCTTCCTAAATCCTAAACCAAAACCAATCAAACCCAAGTCGAACCCTTCGGATTTTAGATCTAGGATTTTCGTTCAAAACCTTTCAAGTTTCCAGGGCTAGCCGGTTTGCGAAAGGGTTTAAAATTATGCTATGTGTTTGTTCTTGACAAGAACAAACACATAACAATATTTTAAAACCAGATTCGAAATCAATCAAGTTAAAGCCCAAAATCAGTGAGTTTCCGAATTTTTCTCCTGTTTTGTTATTCGAATTAGTTCCCCTTCTATGATTGATTCCTTTGCATGATTAATCGATTTAGGTTTTGATTGTTATTTTTGCTTGCCAGTCCGTTTAGGGTCAGCAGTTGATTTTGTTTTCTCTGTTCGTATGTGTTTGTTTTCATTTTGATTGAGTTCTAATTTTCTGATAATTGATAGCGCGAAACCTGTCTTTTTAATTTGGTTGTGTTTGAGCCATAAGCTCTGTTTACTTGATAACAAATAGATTCTTATCAATTTTGGTTCTCAATTTTGTCTAGTGCATAGTAGTAATAGTGTTATCCAGTATTTGTTTGGGTATAGTTGAATATTCCAGCATTTGTGTATTTAACCGTAGTTAATTTTTGACTAAGTTTAGAAGAGGTTGGGGATTGGTTTGACATAGGCTAGTAATTTCAGAACTGATTCAAGGGTAAGTTAGGCATTTCAAAGAGAAGGAATCTTGTAGTAACTAAAATAGAATTCTCTAAAAGTTTCTAGAGTAGGGCTCAAGTTAGATTTCAGCAAGTTTAGGATAGTAACTTGGGTAGCAAGTTAAAAATAAGGGACTAAAAGCTGAAAATGGGTAGGGACTAAAAAGAAAACTAAAAATCTGAAGGTAGCCCTAGGCTTTGCCTATAAAAGGCACACCCATTGCCTTCTTCAACAAGTTAGAAGGACCTCCGAAAATTTCAAAAAAAAGTCTGAAAATTCCCCAAAAATCCTCTGCAAGTTTACATTCTCTAAAAAACAACAGAAAAATCAAAAAAAAAAAAATACTGCTCTATGGAAATTTCCTTGGTGTTTTCTGATTGTTGAAACTTTGGACGTATTCTAAGTTTAATTGCAAGTCTATTTGAGTTCAAACAAGTCTATTTGGTTATTTTGTGGGTACTACTCTACTGTCGTTCAGTTCTGGGTGTTGTGGTGCTATTTCGGTTTAAAAATTGGCTCCATTTGCTGTTGATATAAGCTGCTGCTTGTCACTGCTGATCACCTCTTCCCCTATCTTGTTTCATTATCCAGGTACACACTTGGATCTACCTTGATGTAGCCTTCAAGTTGGAAATAGAATGAATTTGCTTCCCTGACGTATGCTTGTTGGATCATTTCTGTCAATAGCTAGATAAATGTTGATTGTTGCATGTATTTGTCTAGTGTAGTTTAGTTTTGGTCTGTACTAAGCATAAACAATGGACTATGGACTGATCTGCTTTCATTAAGATTGTTTTCATTGGATGAATTGACTGAGATTTGGACTATAGACCTCTGTTTCATTCATTTCGTCTGTATTCTGTAATTAGGTCCTATGCATAAATCGTTAGTTCTACTGTTTTATTTCATGTGTAGTTGATGCTATCAGTTCTAGTGTGGAAGATACAATTGAATATTGGAACAGCTGGTGTAATCCAGTCATAGTACAAATGTTAAAACACATAGGCATGATTTAAATCTGGAAACGGCATACATGCTTATAACGACGAGCAGTCAATTACATCCAGTAGTATAAAGGCATAGTCATTTCCAGTGATCCATCTCCAAGTTTAATTCATAAATAAAAACAAAAACTTCTGAACGTGTATTGAATGAAATTATTTGGTTACTGAAATCTCAGAATAAATGAGTTTGTAGTCATCAGTATACACCTGAACTTAAGTCAACATGTTTTCATTTGAGTAAATATGAAACTATGCATTTGTTCACAAATTGACTAGTCTAGTCATGACTTGGGTTCAAAGACTTAATCTAATATTGGACTGGGGATTCCTTCATGGGCCGAACCTGATGGCCTTTGTTTTAATAGAAGCCGGGCCCAAATTTTGTTCATGCAAGGCCCACGTTTGGGCAGTTTGGTTTTCAGGAGCATAGCTGAATTTGCTTAGGGCCAGGTTGAGGCCCAATAAAATGCTGAAAGCTTCAAATCGCGAGTCTTGGGCTAATTGTTGAGGCCCAATAGAATGCTGGAAGCTAAAAAAATCCATTAAAATTACATTAGCAATATGGGGGCTTAATTTGCAATATAAATTTAGGTTTTCGAGTTAGGTAGCGGGTTCAAATTAAGAGGGTCCTCCCTTTTGTTTGAATTCGGACTTGAACTCAAGGACCGAATTTATAAAGGCAAATTAATTAGGCCCTTTTAGATACAAAAGAAATAGAAAATCGTATATGCTTTAGGTTGGCCTTTAAATAAAAATGAGATGAGCCTCGCCAAACAAAACGCATAAGTTGCGGGGCCCTCGGTAATTGCTCTTATTAAAATCCTTAGAATTCGGGGCGTGCTGTTTAGCGAATTCCACGGCCCTCCACAAAGACAATAACCCGTTAGTCGCTTTAGGCGCGCTTTTAATAATTTTACCTTCCTAAATACGGGTGCACATTTATGTGACCCAAATCCAAATCTCAAAACGTTGAATAAGAGGTGTTGAGGATCCGGGTGCATTTCATGTGACGTGATCCAAAAACACGCTCTTAAACGGCGTTCACTTTCGTAAAAAGTAAATAAAAGCGGTAAATAATTTATAAAATTGCACTATAGGTTTGAACTTGTATAAAAATCAGATTTTTAGCCATTTATAATAATTTAAGCGACCGTGCTAGAACCACGGGATCCGGGGGTGCCTAACACCTTCCCTCGGGTCAACAGAATTCCTTATTCAGAATTTCTGGTTCGCAGACTCCAATTGGGAAGTCGAAAAATTTTCCTCAATTTGGGATTTAAATTAAATCGGTGACTTGGGACACCAAAGCCAATCCTATCCCAAGTGGCGACTCTAAATCAAATAAATAATCCCATTTCGAATAATGTCACTTTAAATGGAAAAACTCCCTTATACATTATCCTTCGGGGTAGGTGTGTAAAAAAGGAGGTGTGACAGCTCTGGCGACTCTGCTGGGGACACGAACCCAGAATTTCGATTCAGGGTTCAAGAATTCGAGCTTAGTACAATTGTTATATTTGGCTTTATCTGATTTTTCTACATGTTCCATGCTATATGTGCTAAATGTTTTACCGCTTTGATATTTGTTGAAATTGTATATATAAACTGTCGCGAATCCCTTCCTCTTTCTGAGTCTTCTACATCATGGAGAAGGGTGCACTTCGTGTAGCTTCTCTTCTGTTTAGAGTCTTTTCCCATTTAGAACGAGGTTTGGATAAGTTGCAAAGCCGGCGGAGCTTCTGTATCCCCGGTACGCTGCCTCCCCCTCGGCTCGAGTTGTCCGCTCGGGTAAGCCAGGTCTAGACCAATAAACCTAGGGTTAAACCTAGAAGAACAAAAACTCATGCCGGATCCCTAGTAGGACGTTTGTTTGCATCATGTGCATTTGACTTAGGGGACTCAACACAGGGGTTGGGTCCGTCTAGGACAGGTGACCTGAAATGAATTGACCATCCTGATGCATCTTACGTGCTACTTGCGCATTTATTTGCTCGGCTTTGCATGTTGACTGGCTTGTCTAAATAAGTGAAAATTGAGGAAATAAACAGTGTTAGGACTAAGTGAGGGTGACCATTTGTTTTGAAAAACCCCAATGCCCAAATAGTACCGAAATGCTGCCGGATTTGTGAAAAATGAAAAAAAAAAGAAAAAAGAAAAAAAAAGAAAAAAAAAGGAAGAAAATTGTTGTTCAAAAATACATTTTTTGATTTTGGCAAATCTGCCCGAACTACGCCGGTTTGATTCTCGCCGGATGTGAGATACGTAGGCAACCCTCATCGGGTCCAACCACCCTTTTTGCAAAGATAGCCAAAATACCAAAAAATTTAATTTTTGTCAAATACATTGGGTGATGCCACTCTTGTTTTACAAAATAAGCCGAATGTCCCCAAAAGGACGCCGGAAGGCCGTTTTTGCAAGAATAGCCACCCTGAGTCATTTTCAAATGGTTTGCAGGAACAGCCTTAAAATCTTCCTTCCAGAAGTGCTGAAAGGCCGTATTTGCAAATCCAAGTCCTTATTTTCTAAATAAAGAATTTTTGCACAAATAGCCATTTTTCAAAATAAGTCATTAAACTCCCCTAAAATAAATATGCAGGATGAATTCAAGTGACATCGAAACCTTCTCAGTCCTGAGCGAGATCCCTTTGAAACTCCATATGTGGTGGCATGACTTGGGAAAAGGAAGCAGAGATACTGTGATCAAAAGCCTGGGCGGTCTCGTAGATTTGTTAAAAATCAAGCCAAGAACAGATGTCATTGAGGCACTAATACCATTTTGGGACCCGACCCGTAATGTGTTTCGGTTTTCAGATTTTGAGCTCACACCTACATTAGAAGAGATCGCCGGATACGCAGGTCTAAATGGGAACCTCCGTGGTAGATACCCTTTGGCTCCACGGCCGGTAACTCTTCACAGGTTTTTAGATTTGTTGAACATCAGTCGGGATATTCAAGACACACATTTGGCGGAAGGGTGTTGTACACTACATTTCCTGTATCACCGGTATGGTAACCCCAAAGGCTTTGAGGAACCCAATACAGGATTGACACTTGCTGGAAACAAAGACAAATGGGAAGCCCGACGGGGATTAGCCTTCATGGTGGCCTTTTTGGGAGTGGTAATTTGTCCCAGGAAAGATGGTCACATAGACCTTGGCCTAGTAGGAATGCTAGATGTTGCTATGAAGAAACCTACTAGCACAGTGGTTCCCCTGATTGTAGCAGAAATATACCGAGCTCTGACCAAATGTCGAGAAGGGGAGAAATTCTTTCAAGGTTGCAATGTGCTCTTGCAGTTGTGGATACAGGAACATCTCTGTCACCGCACAGGCTACATGAACTACGGTTTAACCGGGTTGAGTTGTATTGCAGAGTTCGAGACCCGAGTTACAGGTATTGAGTTCCCGGAAGGTACTGAGGCCTGGTCGTCATGTTTAAGATCCCTCACTGCAGATAAAGTTGAATGGGCTTATGGATGGCTTCCTGCCACTGAAGCTGTATACACATCAGCAGAAGTCCCTTATATTCTTCTGATGGGTATTCGAAGCATTCAGCCTTATGCTCCTTACCGAGTTTTGCGACAATTTGGAAGATTTCAGACGGTACACGGTGATGAGGACCTGAGTGGGCAAGTCATTGAGTTGGGCCCAAAAGCTGCATTCCCTGAAGGCCAAATCCGGAAAATCTGGAATGAGTGCAGGTATCTTGAGCCTAAAACTATAGGACAGGACCGGGCCAGAGGTGAAGTAGACCCCAAATATTTGGTTTGGTTTGGTAAAAGGTTTCAAATCCCCGAGAGACCCGCCAAAAGGCCGCATGTGCAACAATTAACAAACGAGGCTCGGGTGCAGTGGGATTGGTTGGCTAAAGAAAAAGAGTATAGAGCTCGGATTGGCGCATTGGAAAAACAGGTTCAGGAGCTTCGGTTCGAAAACAGCTTGCAAGCCGCAGCCGATGAAGGTGATAAAAAGCAATTGGTCCAAGAGAATGAAGCTCTCAAGATCCAAATTCAACAATTGAAATTAGATGCAAGGAATAGAGAAAGAAGTCCGTCTGACGAAAGATTGATAAGGGGATTAAAGAAACAAGTCCTGGACTGTCAGGAAGAACTGGAAAAATCCGAGGGAAGTATGGCAAAACTTCGGGCTCAATGGGCAAAGAAGACAGAGGAAAGGGCCCAGTTCGTGCAGCAAATGAAGAAAAACTATGAGGGAACCATCGCCAACATGAAAAGAAAAATGAACACTCTTGAAGAAAAGGCAGCCCGTCGGGAGAAAGAGCTACGGGCCGAGAGGGAACAATGCTATGAATTAATCGCTGATATGGAGAAGGAACTAAAATTGTTACAGGATCTTCACTTCCAAGATTCGCAGGTGCTAGAGGCTCGCGCTCAACAGATAAGCCGGCTACTCCAAGAGAAAGGTCAAATCCGGGAGAGAATCAGAAACATTGCCAACTACATTGTCATGAAGTGTCAGGCTGGTGAACGGATGGGTCGTACCACATTCTTTGCCTCCGTGACGATATTTGTTCGCCAGGTCATGAACGATCTAGATCAGTTGCAACAGGGTCTTGCACGCAGGCCCGCGGCGATGCCGAGTGATGCCCCGCGGGCCCCAGGATGTGAAGCTTTGATGTACTCCTAAAAATCAAGTCTGCAGTTTTCGCGTCTGGTTTTTGTACTTCCTATTTCAAAGAAAAGAAAAGCAAATAGTCTAGTAGCTTTGTAATTGCTTTTTGTTATTAATAAAAATTTGAAAATTCCCAAAACAAATTGTTTCTTTATTTCTTGCATCTAGGTTTGCATTTATGTGCAAGAACTACGCTTGGTCTGATTCATGCGGGGTCATGATACGTAGGCAATCTCCATAGGATTCGACCGTATCTCCTAAAAATAAAACACGAAGGAAGGAAATAAAAGAAAACAAGAGAGGAAAAGAAACGCAAAAAAAGAAAATAAGGAATCGAGAGAAAAACCATGGCAGAAGAACAGGGAAAAAGCAAAAACGAAAGAAAAAGGGAAAGAAAAGCAAGAAAAACAAAGAGAGGAAATCAAAAGAAGAAAAATAGAAAAGAAAAGCCGGGATGACACATGCAACCAGTGCAAACATGTAGACAACCGTTTAACTGTATAGGTGCGTCACACCCCAATGTGTGATTACCTATCTGTTACTTGTCTCAAACTAACCGTGTGTTGCTAAAATCCAGCCTAGCTTTTAGAAACGGTGGTTGGTTGTGGTAAGCTGGCATCGCATCAATACTTTACCAGATCGAAAGGAAGTGTGGAAATGTCTACAGAAATGACTTTGCCCGCGGTCCCCATCTCTGAAGATAGCCCCATCTCGGGGGTCCCGGCCTCTGAATCTTTTACAGCTGAAGAAAATCGGATCTTGCGCCTGCGACTAATGGAAATGTGGGATGCTTGGAACAATGGAAAGGAACCCCCAAGTAATATTCCCGGATTCCCAGAGTTATTCCCTAGAACTGGAGGTGCTACCACTGTCCCTATCAGTCACCCTCCTACCCCTTTTGGACAACCTACCATGACTACCCACTTTGTTGGAACACCTTCTGAGGTCCGTCCCCAGGTATTCCCAACAGGAATGGTTCCTAACATCGTCACTGCTCCACCGTGTCCTGCCACCACACAGCCTTCGCTGCCAAGGCCTGCTTTTGATCCTTCAGCATTCACATTCCAAAACCCCGCCTTCCCATCAGATCCTCCCCAGTATCCCGTATACAATTACTCTCAGCCACCCCCATGCGAGCTTACGCCAGGGCAGGACAAAAACCCCAAAGACACAGAACAGGATGAAATGGCAAAGAGAATGAGGAGCCTCGAGCAGAGCCTGAAAAACATGCAAGGATTAAGTGGGCAAAAGAGTGTCTCATACACGGATCTATGTATGTTCCCTCATGTTCATCTGCCATTAGGGTTCAAAACTCCAAAATTTGAGAAGTATGACGGACACGGTAACCCTATTGCTCACTTAAAGAAGTATTGCAATCAGTTACGGGGAGCCGGTGGCAAAGAAGAGCTTTTGATGGCGTATTTTGGAGAAAGCTTGGTAGGTATCGCTTCAGAATGGTACATGGATCAAGATGTCTCACGTTGGTATATTTGGGATGATCTGGCCCGAGACTTTGTTCGACAATTTCAGTACAACATTGACATCGCACCAGACAGGAACTCTTTGGCAAATCTAAAGAAGAAACCATCAGAAAGCTTCCGTGAGTATGCAATTAAATGGCGTGAACAGGCATCGAGAGTGAAACCTCCAATGGACGAGGTGGAGATGGTTACTGTTTTTCTCCAAGCACAGGAAGCAGACTATTTTCAGAATATGATGTCCGCCATGGGTAAACCTTTCGCCGAGGCAATAAAAATCGGAGAGATGGTAGAAAATGGTTTGAAAACAGGTAGAATTTTGAGTCAAGCAGCCATAAGAGCCACCTCCCAAGCCATTCAAGGTGGGTCTGGAGGAATGGCCAAAAGCAAAAAGAAAGAGGATACAATGATGGTGGCATCGGGAGAAAGAAGATATCGGGCTCCCAGACCGGTATTCTCTGAAAGAACCCCTCAATACTACTACCCGCATACGGGAACGGCCTATGCTCCTGCACCTTATGCAGTCATGAATGCACAACCTTTTGGCCGACCACAACCACAAGCTAACCGAAATCCACCCCCGTTCCAAAGAAATCAACCTCCTTACCAGAACCAGTATAATCCCTGACTACCGCAGAATAACTTTTGTCCTCGAGAACCTCCCAGGAGACCAAATTTTACGCCAATCAGTGAGTCTTATTCCAGTCTACTCCCAAAGCTCGTCCAGATGAATTTGCTGCAGCCTATTCCCCAAAACAGGCAAAACCCAGAATCCTCATCTTATCAACGAGGGGTCCATTGTGCTTACCATTCAGGAGCCGAAGGGCATAGTACTGATAATTGCTGGACATTGAAGAAGGCTGTGGAAGACCTAATTGAACAAGGGAAGATAGTGCTGAGGGATGAAGAAGCCCCGAATGTGACTAATAACCCGTTGCCTACTCACAACAATGGGCCAGTAATCGGTATGATTTGCGAAGACAGAGAATTTGATCCGGCTTTGAAAGCCATCATTGCCATTGCTGATGTAGAACAGAAGCCCAAGGTACTCCCAAAGCAAAGAAAAGGGGAGAGAAAGGATAAAATTGTCAAAGCTGAGATTGAGAAGAAACCTGAAGCAAAAACAGAAATGAACTCCTCTGACAATGGAATTCTCTACGTGCCTCGAGGACGCCAAGAAAAACCATTGGTTGTCACTATTCCAAGGAAAGCTGAGATAAAAGGGGAAACACTAGTGCACAAAGGAGCCTATGTGGTACGGGGGACAATTAAACCGCCTCGACTGAGTGAGCCAGTGGTTATTGGACGCGTACCATAGAAGCCAATGACAGACCCCTCTACAGTGCCATGGAACTACCAACAAACAGTGGTCACATACAAAGGCAAAGAAATCTCGGGAGAACTCCCAGGGGAGAACTTTGTTGAGAAGTACTCGAATATACAGGAAGTGAACAATGCCGCTCAAAAGCGTTTCCCACCCAAAAGGCCAGTGAGTGCTGAAGAGGCAGAAGCTTTCTTCCAGAAAATGAAGATGCCTGACTATGAGACAGTGGATCAATTAAGAAAGTACCCTGAACAGGTGTCCCTGCTTTCATTAGTGTCGAAGTCCTCCGAACATCAGAAGATCTTGATGAAAACTTTGAATGAGGCATACGTGCCAATTGGAACCTCGGTAGAGCAGCTCGAAAGGATGGCGGAAAGATTTTTTGCTATCAACCAACTTTCCTTTAGTAAGAATGATTTGCCTCCTGAAGGCGCAGCTCATAACAAAGCCTTGCATCTGACTGTCAAATGTGAAGGTTACTATGTCAAACGAGTCATGGTAGACGGAGGATCAGGGGTTGACATCTGTCCACTCTCCACACTGCGAAGGATGGAAATCGGGACAGAAAAGATTCGTCCAAATAGTGTCTGTGTAAGGGCTTTTGATGGTATTAAGAGGGATACCATCGGTGAAATTGACTTGATATTGACCATAGGTCCAGTGGACTTCGAAGTGACTTTCCAAGTATTGGACATGGATACATCTTATAACTTCCTTCTGGGGAGACCTTGGATCCATGCTGCTGGAGCGGTGCCTTCAACCCTCCACCAGATGGTAAAGTTTGAGCATGAAGATCAGGAAATCGTAGTCCATGGAGAAGACGAGCAATCTATCTACCGTGATCCATCTATCCCATGTTTGGAGGCAAGGGAAGGAAGTGAGCATATCGTTTATCAAGCCTTTGAGATTGTGGTAGCAGATCAGCATGAGGAGGGAATCCCTTGTCCTCGGCCTTTCCTGTCTAACGCTTCAATCATGGTGGCCAGAGAAATGATTAGACACGGTTTCAGGCCAGGAAAAGGATTGGGGAAAACTTTACAAGGAATATCTGAGCCAGTAACTCTTCCCGCAACAGAAAGGTTCTTCGGAATAGGTTTTTATCCTACACCGGATGATGAAAAATGGGCTGAAGAAGGAAAGAGAGAAGGATGGTTTCTGCCACAACCACTGCCCCATCTTTATGATACTTTTGTTAAGACCAAGTATGGCAAAGAAAAGGACGATGAGTTGTTCACATCTGAAGAAATTGAAGAAATATGTGGAGCTATGAGGCAAATGCTTTATGAAACCAACATGGTCCAACCAGGAGAAGGGACTAGCACCGCTGAAGTACTCTATATGGGGTCTGATGCTAAACTTCAAAACTGGAAGGCTACGCCATTCCCGATCAGGCGGGGGTCCTGGTAGACTAGCCCTGTCACCTTTTCTGTATCTCGAGTTATTTCAGGGTGTAGCTCGGGTTTTCCTTTAGTTTCATGTTTTTAATTCATAAATGTAAACCCTGTTATCTTTCCAATTCCAAGAAATGAAATCAATATTTCATCGTCCATCTTTCTTTCCTTTCTAATTTCAGTTATTTTTCCTTTTTCATCTTTTCTTTTCAGTTATAATAATGCGGCTTTAAATAACATGACATGCTTGCGGACTTCATAC
>NW_017673847.1:0-70787 GCF_001879085.1 Nicotiana attenuata
TCTGAGAGTTGCAGAGGGAAGTCTGTTAATCAAATAGGTTGAGGTGAGTATACATTCTCCCCAGTACTGTATGGGAAGTTTGGACTGATATAACAAGGCTCTGGCTGTTTCCAAGAGGTATTTGTGTTTTCTCTCCACTATGCCATTTTGTTGAGGAGAGTAGGGGCATGTTTTCTGGTGTATGATCCCCTTAGACTGTAGGAATGAAGTGGTTTCAGTGTTTATGAATTCAAGGCCATTGTCTGTTCTGATGGTCTTAATGGAGCAATTGAATTGATTTTTCACCATGGTAGAGAAGGCCTTAATTATTTGTAAGGCATTGCTTTTACAACTAAGCAGATGAGTCCAAGTACATCTACTGTAATCATCCACCAAGGTAATAAAGTATTTATTCTTGTCATGTGTTGGCACATGATAAGGGCCGCATAGGTCAATGTGCAAGATTTCAAATATTTTGGTTGTTGTTGTGGTTCTTTCTTAGAAAGGTAACCTACTCTGTCTAGCGATTGGACAAATTGGACAGATAAAGGGCTGTTTGGATGAGAAATGGAAGGGTATAGATTCAATCCCTCTCATTTTGACAAATGGTACATGTCCCAATCTATTATGCCACAAAAGATCAATCATGTATTTATCATTCATGGATTTATTACATGTAGAACTAGCATTTCCCTTAGATTGCACATAAGAGTTGGTGGCAACTTTATTACATTCATGTGAACAGGTGTGTGAATTGATCAAAACAGGAGAAACAGAATTGTGTAAGCTAGATACAGTATGTGAGATAAGATGAGAACTAGTGCTACGAACACTGGTTACACTAGATGAAGGAGACTGAGTGACTACATCACCTTTATTTGATGCACTATGTGAATTATCAGACACTAAAGAATTAAGCCTGCAGGAATCTGGATTGTTGAGTTTGCAGGATTCTGTTTTGTAAAGATATAGACCATCCTTACTTTCACCAATTGCCAGAGGCCTCTTCAGTGAAGGGGCCTGCAGAAGGATGCAAATAAATTTGGTGAATATGACAAAGCAATCAAATTGAACTGTTAGACAATGAACTGAGATTAGGTTGAACTTGAAACTAGGGACAAAGAGGACTCTCTTCAGAGTGAACTTAGGACTCATCACTACATCTCCCATTAGTGTAACCTTCACCTTATAACCATTGGGTAAAGTGACTAGAAAAGGATAGACTAAGGTCTTTATGTTAGTTAACATGGATTTATTATAGATCATATGGTTTGATGCCCTAGAATCAAGTATCCAAGAGTCAGCAATAGATCTAGAACATTCATACGAATCAGAACCAGAATCAAAATGAGTCGAGCAAGCTGAAATACCTGCAAAGTTCACAGCTCCTCCTTTCAGCTCATTTCCTCCACTTCTAGTATGAAAATTCTCCAGGATGCTCACTAATTGGTTGTACTGTTCCTTAGTGAGAGCTTGCATGGTCCTATCTTGTTCATTTGCTGCACCATTGCTTCCATCTGCACCTTCTATGACATTGTCTCTCTGTCCTCCATGTACATTAGCAGCAATTCTCTTCCCCTTATTGAGCCTTGGATCCTGTGGATACCCATGTAACTTGTAGCACCTTTCCTTAGTGTGGCCTTGTCTCTTACAGTGATCACAAAAGGGTCGTGGCCTATTCCCAAGGTGTCCTCCTCTATAGTTGCTGCTTCCAACTCTATTGCCTTGCTGATTAAAGTTCACATATCCAGGGTTATCCCCAAAATTTGTATGCTGACCAAAATTTGTCCTGAACTGATTTCCTCCTGATCTGTTAGCACTCAAGGCAGTGGATTCTATCACCAATTGATTGTTTGGTTTAACCTCTCTTTGTTTTTCCTCTTGGATGAGGATTGAAAAAGCTTGTGCAAGTGAGGGTAGCGGATTCATCATCAAAATATTTTTACATATCAATATAGCTTAAGGTATTATAACAAGTTAGATATATTGATTTGATCTATTTACTACTCCATCTGTTTCAATTTATATAGTTAGATGCGGAGTACAAGGATCAAAATTCGTAGTTTTGACTCTGAAATTAGACATAGATCAATTAGAGTTGAAATAAAATTTACTTATTTGGAAACTACTTTATCCGTCTCAAATTATTTATCGTGATTTCAAAAAATAACTAACTCAAATCCGTAGTCAAAGACGAACATATAGACTCCACAAATAGTAAAGTAGACACATAAGTTGAAATAGAGAGATTAATATTTATATTTGAAATATACAAGTAATTATCGTATAAATATAAGCTATATATATTGATAGTCACTATCATTATAATTTAACATGTGGTAGCAAGTTAATTATTAGTTTCACCAAGTTATTAATTAATACTTATGAAAATTTTAATTTGCAATTACCCAATAAATTACTTTGCCTACATTGTCAGTGCACAAAATTTTCTTGTCATTACTGATGTGTTCATGTTTTTCTTGAGCCGATGATCTATCAGAAAACATTACCTCTACAAAGTAAGGGGTAAGATATGTGTACATGCTACCCTTCACAGATCCCACGTGTGAGAATAACTAAGTATGTTATTGTTGTAGTGCACAAAACTCTCTTATTTTATAATTGACCGATGAGCAACCTTAATACTTGGTGAAGGGCCATTGTGACCATCTAAGGATTTTCTAATATTGGCATCCATATAACCATCTTCACATAGTAAAAGAATGACATCTTTGGAAAAGGATCCTTCCACCTAAAATCCCTTATTATCTCACTTTAGGCGACACAAAATCTTTAATATGTACCAATTTCTTTTCTTTTTGGGCCTATCTTTAGAGGCTATGCTTGACATATTTGCCCTACCATGAAATTTTTTAAAAATTAAATATACTTTTCAAGTTTCACAAATTTTGTGTTGTTGTCGGCCATCATTTTGATGGATGAAAATGCAAGCTTCCACCTAAGTAAAAGCTAAGCCAAGAACCACCAAGAAGTATAGTGAAATAATATGGTTTAAAGGGTAGTCCGATGCATAATGTATTCTGTATTTACGTAGGGTTCGGCGAAGGTTCGCACCTCTAGAGTTGTAATATAGATAGTCTACCCTTATACAAGTATTGATGGCTAGTTTCACAGCTCGAACACGTGATTTACAGTTCACACAGAGACAACTATACCATTGTTGCAAGACTTCCCTTCAGTGAAATAATACAGTCCGATGCATAAAATATTTTGTATTCACGCAATATTTGGGGAATGGCCACACTTTTAGGGATGTGATATAGACAGTCTACCCTAATACAAGCATTAGTGACTACTTTGACAACTTAAACCTGTAACCTATAATTTACACAGAGACAATATTTATCATTGCTTCAAGGCTTCCTTTAAGTGAAATAATACATTTTCTCCACCTTTAATCAAAGTTATCGGGTTTAAATCTTAAGAACGTTAAAACCCTCTATAGTGAGCTTCCTAGTTACAAGTTATAATGTAAATTCAAATTAGTTGGATCAATAATTCCGAATACTGAATGATTAAATTTATAAAAAAAAAAACTAAAAAAAGAAGAAGCCAATTCACCTATAAGCAGCGTTAAACCGCTATATATATATATATATATATATATATATATATTAAGTAACCATATAAAACAATTCTAGGCGTAAAAGAGAAAATAAATAATAATTAAAAAAAACAAGTAGTGGTAATAATTATATTCTTGCCCACCCTAAAAGTGTCAAAGAACTTAAGTACTCTAAAGCAAAAAAGAAAAGAAAAGAAAAGAAAAAAAAGAGTCAAAAACACTATGATGATGCCTTGTCGGCCATGATTATACCAATGAGAAAAAGTACCAAGTTAATTTAGTCTAATCTCGTGATTAATTGTTATATTTGGTTCATTTTAGAGAAACATATGTCAATATATTTAGATGTTTTATTGACATACCTTTTAAGTTTAAAGTATCAACAAAAATATAAAGCTTACTTAAAACTTTTCAAAAGTGCCATTAACATTTCTTAAGGTTTAGAAATTTAAAGTTATTTAATTAAATGGGACAAATACCTTCGAATTGAGACTTTTAGCTTTCTTCAAGGGTTAAAGATTGATGATGTGATCACCTAGTGTTTTATTTTATTTTCCCCTTTTATCTATTGGTAATATATTTAGTCCAAGGAATTTTTGGAGGATAGTATAAAATATTAGTATGTTCAAAATCTAGCCATTTACTCAATTACTAAAAAAGAGCAGCTCTGTGCACAAGGTATTCCCGTGTTCACGTAGAGTTCAGAAAGGGCCACACCCCAAGGAATATAATGTAGACAACCTACCTTAATTCAAGCATTAGTGGCTGGTTCTACCGCTCGACCCTGTAATCTATAAATCACACGGAGACAACTTTAGTGTTGCTCCAAGATTCCCCTTCCATTTATTCAATTACTCCAGCATCTTTTTACTTTTTAATGACAAATGCAGAGATTAACATTTTAAAAGTGAAATTATAAGACAGATTTCTTTGATTGTTCATTAAATAATTTTAAATTTAAATAGTTAAATAGAATATTTTGGACTTATATACATAGAATAAAAATTGGAAATTGACCTTCAAAGAGTGATACGTGAGAATATTAACTTTGTTTTTTCCTTTGACAAAGAAATGTGAAACAAGCTCTTGTTTGCTCATGTAAGCACACACAATTATAAGTCCATGTCAAAAAAACATTGGAATAAAAAGTTCTTGAACATTTTTGTTTAATTTTATTAAGTCTTATTACTTTAAACTTTTTGCAATGAAAAGAAATAAGGAGTTGAGTGGGAAATTAAACAAGGATTTTGCAATAGCATTATAGTGCACATATTGGGTGCACGAGTGGAACCTATATATAAACATGAGACACTTTGTATTAATAATGTTTCTTGCATTTTTGGGTGCTAATTGTTCTGAAATTTCTCTATATGAAGATTGGTATCATTGCAATATTTTGGGATACTTTTAGTAGAAAATGGATGCAAAAATGACCCTTCTATATATGGACAATGATTCATGGGCCATTTTGTGAAAGATAATGCCTTTTATTATGCTATTATATTATTTACTTCTTATTGTATGAATTTACTACATTTTTGTCTTTATTGTACTAGATAATTGTAGTTTGAAAAAGAAAAAAAAAACAGATGATAATTTCCGTTTGCAAAGTGGCCTAATGACTATACTTGTAGGAGATTGTATATATTCAATAAAATAATTAAAGTGCACATAAATTGACCCAAACACCATTAGTATATAAAAAAAAAAAAAAAATATGTACGTGCCCCAAAATTAGAAGTTAAAAATAAATTAAATATATGAAAGAATTAACCTATAGCCGTCCCTCCAACTGCTTAAATAAAAAATAGCAGGTAGATGTATAATATATGTAATCGTGTATAATTTGTATGTATAAGCTAGAAGATAAAATAAACGATGAATCCGATATGTGCGGGTTACCATATTCATATCCAGAGGCGGACCTATTCTTGGAGAAAAGAGGTTGCCGGATCCCATTAACTTCGGGAAAAATTCTGAATATATAAGTGTATATATGTTAAAAATGATCATATATTTTGCTTGAAACTCTTACAATTTAAAAGTTCGACGGAGGCACTATTTGAGTAGTTCACTCATATGCCCCGCCATCTTCATGTGATGATCCAATACGTCATCTTATATTTTAGAACCTAATTCTACCCTTTGAAGCCTTAAGTACCTCATTTTAGCCCTCATCGATTTGCATGCGCAGTCCGGGCGTGTTCCGGAAAGCTGTTGTGTTAAAAACTGAGAAAATATGAAATTTTTGCCTTAAAATTCGGTCAACGTTTTGAGCAAATAGATCCGGATTCGTATTTTGACGATCCCGGTAGGTCCGTGTAGTGATTTGGGACTTGGGTGTATACCCGCAATCGAATTCGGAAGTTCCTAGCCGAATTATCACACCTTGTTGAAATTTGAAAGTTAAAAGCTTAATGACTTTGAAATGTTTAACCAATGTTTGACTTTTTGGATATGGGGTCCAAATTTTGGTTCCGGAACCCGATATAGCTCCAATCCTATATTTATGACTTGCCTGTCGAATTTGGTAAGAAACGGAGTTAGTTTGACGTGATTCGGACGTCCGGTTGTTAATATAGCAATTCTAAAGTTTCTTGAAATTTTTATTTGATTTTGGTGTCCGATTCATAGTTCTAGGTGTTATTTTGGCAATTTGATCGCGCGAGCAAGTTAGTATAATGTTTTTAGACTTGTGTGCATAGTTAGTTTAGAGCCCCGGGGCTCGAGTGAGTTTCGGATAGGCTACGGAGTTGTTTGGACTTAGAAAAACTCAGCTGGTGTTCTTCAGTTTATGGTGTAGGTCTCAGGCCTCGCATTTGCGATAAGGCAGCAAACCTGTCAGTTTCGCATTTGCGACCCTAATCTTCGCATTTGCGAAGAGATCCAGTTGCGCAATTGCGACCAGGTCTTCGCTTTTGCGATGGGACTGGGTGGGGAGTTACTTCGCATTTGCGATCAACGGGTCGCATTGCGATCAGGCCAGTTCGCATTTGCGAACAATTCATCGCATTTGCGATGAAAGGTGATCACGCCCAACTATGCCTTATAAAAAGGACTAAGCGGTCGCTGCAAATATAATCCGGTTTACAAGTCCGGAGTCGAATCCCACAGAGAACTAAGGTTTAGCTACAGCTGTTCACTATCACCAAGAAGACAAGCTTGAACAATTCCTAACTTATAGATATTAAGATTCTTGTGTTTAACTACTTAACTAACAAATTAAAATAGTGAATTAACAACTAAAGATATTGAGGGTTAGAGAAAAGATTAAGGAGGTCTAGAGTTATGATTTCCCCAATTATTGGAATCCTTCCCATATCTTCTATAATTTCGCCTAAGTATTCTCTACCGATCATGAGCACTCATATTACCGTAAATCTCTCCCGAGTAATTACGATAATTTACTAGACGCACTCTCCCGAGCTACGCTAGCTGGCTTTTAATACAGCTCACTTCAGATCGCACCCAAGGCTTCGTTATCCCTAATCCCACCTTTAAACCCTCGATTATTGATCCCTCATATACTCTGGGAGTGGTGTTGTTCAACAATTACCTAAATATGCACTCTCTCCCGAGTTATGCATACTAAATAGGCACAGCTAATTGAGAGCTCTTCAATCAACCAGAATATAAACGTAGTTGAACAAATAGAGAAAAGCTATGGCTCAATTATATAAAAACATAACAAGAATTTATCCTACAAAAGGTTCTATCAAACTCTAGATAACAAATTAGCTATTCATAATAGTATGTAAAACTACGATACTAAAAGTCATAACCAACAATGAAAAATAGAAAGAGGAAGGAAAAACTCGTAGAAGAATTCTCCGCCTTGCTCCCAATGTGTTCTTGCCTCCAAGGGTGTTGTCTAACCCTAAAGTAGTGTCTCTCCGCCTCCTTAGGTCAAATTTGTGTCCAAAATATGTCCTCCTCTTGTTCTTGGCCGGCCTCCTTTGTTTAATATAGGGTTTAGGACGTAAAATCCCATATTTTGCACTTTAGTCCCTGAAATTTTCGCTTCCTGCCGCGGTTTTGCCGCGGTCGTGGTGGAACCGCGGCCAAACATGCCCTCTGATTCTTCAGTTGTCCGCGAGTACACTCTGCCGCGGTCGTGGTGGAACCGAGGTTTTTCACCCTGTTCCGTTTGGAATTTGGAAAAACGTAAAACATGAAATTTGTATCCCTTTGAGTTAGATTTCCAACCATATATTGTGGAGCCCAAATGGAGTTCTGAGCAAAAAGTTATGTCTATTTTACTAGACAGTGCGCAATATGCCTCCTCAAGTCTTCGTTCGTACTTAATTATCAAATTTGACCCCCGAACACGATCCCGGCTTAATTCCTTGAGCTTTTACTCAGACTTCAAAGCTTCAAACCACTTAAATTCATTCCATAACATCTATATAGCTCGGAATCACACCTACAAAGCATAAAACACACAATTAGTGCAAAACACTAGCGATTAAAGCGCAAACTCAATTAAAGTGCAGTAAATTCGAGTGTAATAAGCGACTAAAATATGCAATTATAGCCTATCATCAACACCCCACACTTAAACCATTGCTCGTCCTCGAGCAATCAAACTCCACTTTTTTTATAGACACGACATTTTTAAACAATTCTCCTAACTCATCACACCAAGAGTATTTAAAATAGACTAAGCACAACAGCGTAACATCTTCACCTCAAGATTTGACTCACAAGTACCACACGTTATTCACAATTCACCTACTTACTCTAATATAGAGGTGACTGACATTACCTTTTCTTCATAAATCAAATGCCCTCACACAACAAAAGAGAGTAGTTCCACACAATAAAATTTAAGAACACTTAGGAACTCAAGATAGAAAGAATTCACTCACTCTCATAAATAACATTCATATGCCACAAAAGATGCACCATAAGCTTGCCCGTAGTGTACTACTCCACTAATCGAGCTCATTCAATCTTGGATCAATTAGGACTTTATTTGGTTGTAATGTAGCCTACGGGACGGGTAGGATTCATTTAGATATAAGAGTGACTACTCTCCCTAAGCACTTTAATACATATACTTTAACATTTAAACCCCATACTTATGTCAAACCAAAACTCCACCTTCACATCAATGTATATTACCCCATTCTTCTTTAAGCACACTTACATCAAGAGCCACCACTTATCAAGGAATTTTTTTTCACAAGAATCCAACTATTTTTTTTTCCAATTCAAGTAGCTCTTACTTTTTCAAAACAGTGCACCTTTCTCCTTATTTCATTAGTTCCACTCAAAAGCCAAACCAACCACCCCACACTTTAACTTTTACATAGTTCATAATAATTCACGTGCTCATGAGAGGTTACAATGGTTCGAATAGATGGTTAATTCGAACAAATGGGTAAGGCTTGTAATGTGGTTGCCAAAGAAACAGGATTACAGGCTCAAAGGGGTTAACTACGATACATAATAATTAGGCGGGTAAAATATACATATCTGGCTCAACAAGAAAACGCCTATATCACTTCCAAGACTGAACAACACTACTATTTCGCTTTGCAAACACACGGGGCAAGTTCTAGGCATCAAATGCAATGCATAGAATATCACAAAACCTTACACACATATGGCACATAACTCACTCAAGATTGGATTCATCAAGACACCCTAGTCAGAGCAGTTAAGCAAATTTAAAATCATACAATTTAAGGTACTTATACAAGAGTCAAAAACTGAGCCTAAGCGTCACAGCCAAAGTACTCACTATTCTCAAGGCATAACAAAGTCAAGAGATATTGCTCCATTTCAAAACAAAACACAATGGCTCCTATTCCTAAAAAAAACTAACTACACCCGGTTCAAATAAAACCCTTGGAAAAGAACCGCGGTTTAAAGAAAAACCAAGGGGTAATTGCTACACTACCTAACAAAATAAAAAATCTTTTTGGTATTTTCTTTAGACTTACTTCCCTCAAGAAAACTGTCTAGAAGATCCGTCATCAGGAAAAGTCCAATCTTTTTTTAAAAAAAATTATTTAATTAAACGAACACAGCTAAAGTAGCATGAAAAATCACCCAGACAATCTCCTCACCCCACACTTAAAATTGTGCATTGTCCTCAATGCACACCCATACATACAAGAGGGTAAAAGAAACTCCCTGGTAGGCCAAAGGCCGAAGCACTAGCAGTTCATGGGGTACTCAGACTTCTCCCAAGCTTGGTCCTTCGTGTGGGTACCTCACACTTAGTTCCAACCATTTGGTTTGTTGATGCATCCTTCCAATACCTTTGCTTTCCATGCTCCTAGAAAATAAAAAAATTGACACTACAAAAATAATACAATTAAAAAAATAAAAAAAATAAATAAAAGAAAGCAATAAAGCTGGGTTGCCTCCCAACAAGCGCTTGATTTAACGTCGCGGCACGACGTGAATCACTTTCTGCCTCCACTTTGAACTTATGAATCGGACCCCAAGTTTTGATTCTGCTCTATGATCATGCTCCTGGGGTGGTGGAACGAATCTGACTGGCCCAATAAAATAATGTAGTATTCTGCACTTCTTGGCCTTTATATGAGGTGTGTAATCCCGATTTTCTGGCAAGAAGAATTTCAGAATGTAAGCACTTTGTTCCTCATTCCTCGACTCCTCAAATGGCTCGGACGACTCTATTTCCATCATCATCTAAACACAATGTGGAAAAATGCTTGGAGTGAGGACCAATGCGCTCAACTACATGGACATTGGAACTGTCTACATTCTCAACACTAATGACAATAGAGTCAACTAAATATGTATCCTCAATATCCTTGGTTGACTCTAGTATCTCTTCTACAACATCGACATCCTCAAAATCTAGTGCGATTGATCGTTGGTGTTCTACTCTAGCCTCCTCCTCTAGCTCATCAGTTTCTGTATCTAATTCATGCTCTTCTTGGATACTATTCACAATATTGGCTTGTTGAGCATTAAAAACTTCAACCAGTTGACTCATGTGAACTTTCAAGTTGTGAATAGTTTCCTCCTGCCTTTCTATCCGCAGTAGTAATTTACTCTGTTGTTCCAAAATGCACTTTAACATATCTTCGAGCTTCTTTAGGTCAGCTTCCCTAGGTTCTTTGTTCCTATTAACTTCACCAGAAAAAGAAGAACCATCAAAGTAAGGGTTTGGGGGAAGGTATGAAATATAAGCACAACCGTGAAAGTGACCATCTTCACCACCACACATATCACACACATTCCACACATAAGATTGAGTTGGTGAACAAAACTCGCTCTCAGGAATATTTTGATAATTTTGCCCTGGGTGGTTTCCTTCACAATATGCATAAGGAGGATCAAAAGTAGAATTACCAACAACAAAATTCTCATAATTCCATGATGTCATGTTTCTCAAATAAACAAATAAAACTAAAATAATAAAAATTCAAATAAAAGTTCAAACTTGAAACCTAGCAATATGTACACCTACAACTACACCGTTAGTTCCCCGGCAACGGCGCCAAAATTTGATCACGCCCAACTATGCCTTATAAAAAGGACTAAGCGGTCGCTGCAAATATAATCCGGTTTACAAATCCGGAGTCGAATCCCACAGAGAACTAAGGTTTAGCTACAGCTGTTCACTATCACCAAGAAGACAAGCTTGAACAATTCCTAACTTATAGATATTAAGATTCTTGTGTTTTACTACTTAACTAACAAATTAAAATAGTGAATTAACAACTAAAGATATTGAGGGTTAGAGAAAAGATTAAGGAGGTCTAGAGTTATGATTTCCCCAATTATCGGAATCCTTCCCGCTATGTCTTATATAATTTCGCCTAAGTATTCTTTATCGATCATGAGCACTCATATTACCGTAAATCTCTCCCGAGTAATTACGACAATTTACTAGACGCACTCTCCCGAGCTACGCTAGCTGGCTTTTAATACAGCTCACTTCAGATCGCACCCAAGGCTTCGTTATCCCTAGTCCCACCTTTAAACCCTCGGTTATTGATCCCTCATATACTCTGGGAGTGGTGTTGTTCAACAATTACCTAAATATGCACTCTCTCCCGAGTTATGCATACTAAATAGGCACAGCTAATTGAGAGCTCTTCAATCAACCAGAATATAAACGTAGTTGAACAAATAGAGAAAAGCTATGGCTCAATTATATAAAAACATAACAAGAATTTATCCTACAAAAGGTTCTATCAAACTCTAGATAACAAATTAGCTATTCATAATAGTATGTAAAACTATGATACTAAAAGTCATAACCAACAATGAAAAATAGGAAGAGGAAGGAAAAACTCGTAGAAGAATTCTCCGCCTTGCTCCCAATGTGTTCTTGCCTCCAAGGGTGTTGTCTAACCCTAAAGCAGTGTCTCTCCGCCTCCTTAGGTCTAATTTGTGTCCAAAATATGTCCTCCTCTTGTTCTTGGCCGGCCTCATTTGTTTAATATAGGGTTTAGGACTTAAAATCCCATGTTTTTCACTTTAGTCCCTGAAATTTTTGCTTCCTGCCGCGGTCGCGGTGGAACCGCGGCCCATCATGCCCTCTAATTCTTCAGTTGTCCGCGAGTACACTTTGCCGCGGTTCTGCCGCGGTCGCGGTGGAACCGCGGTTTTTCACCCTGTTACGTTTGGAATTTGGAAAAATTTAAAGCATGAAAGTTGTAGCCCTTTGAGTTAGCTTTCCAACCATATATTGTGGAGCCCAAATGGAGTTCTGAGCAAAAAGTTATGTCTATTTTACTAGACAGTGCGCAATATGCCTCCTCAAGTCTTCGTTCGTACTTAATTATCAAATTTGACCCCCGAACACGATCCCGGCTTAATTCCTTGAGCTTTTACTCAGACTTCAAAGCTTCAAATCACTTAAATTCATTCCATAACATCTATATAGCTCGGAATCACACCTACAAGGCATAAAACACACAATTAGTGCAAAACACTAGCGATTAAAGCGCAAACTCAATTAAAGTGCAGTAAATTCGAGTGTAATAAGCGACTAAAATATGCAATTATAGCCTATCATCAAAAGTAGAGATGGGAAGGACTTCGCATTTGCGATGGTTTCTTCACATTGGCGAACCCCAGGTCGCAAATATGATATTAATCTCCTCAAGCCATAAGTTGCAACTGATCAAAATGGGAGTTAGACGGGATTTTTGTTCATTCTCTCAAATTTTCAAACTTAGAAACCCTAGAGGCGATTTTTCAAAGAACTCTTCTTCCCCAAATCATTGGTAAGTGATTCTAAACTAGTTTCTTTCAATCTTTCACTATTTTTCCTAAGATTTCAATCGAAAACCTTATTTTCATGGTGGAAATCGGGGATTTAGGTAGAATTAGGGATTTTTGTAAAATGGGGATTTACGCCTCAAAATTGAGGTCGGATTCCAAGATAAATTATATAACCGGGCTCGAGAGTGAATGACTAATCGGGTTTTGGTCCGAATTTTGGGTTTCGACCAAGCGGGCCCGGAAGTTGACTTTTGTTGATTTTTTCAATAATGACCTAAATTGAATCCTTTGCAACTGTGGGTAGTTCCTAAGGCATAATTTGGATCGTTTGGTTGGTAATTTTCTAGATTCTATTGGTTCGGAGGCTTGTTTGAAAAGCAAATCCGTGGTTGAGCTTTGAATTGATTCTTTTGAGCGAGGTAACTGTCGCGGTTAACCTTGACTTGAGAGATTATGAATTGTTTGTCTATTTGGTACATGTTTAGATATTCAGTACAACGTATATGTGAGGTGACGAATACTTATGCGTTGTTGTGAGGTTAAAGTATGCAGGTGAGACTTGTTCCTTGCAATTATTGCTTACTTTGATCATGTTATCCATGCTTAGACTAGTTATTTAAATTGGTCGTTCTTACCGTGTTTATGGGCTTCTGTGATAATGAGAATTGATTCAAAAGTTGAGATTGGTATTGTGGAACCGTTGTTGAAGTACGGCTTGTACTTGTTGATCTTATCTCCCTATTATTACTTGTTCATTATTATGTGGTAAGGGAGAGTATTAATGCACGAAGAGTGATGACGTGCCATATTGTGAGAGTTAATGCACGAAGGGTGATGCCGTGCCGTATCTATTGATCTGTACTGTGAGTGAGAGTAAAAGCACGAAGGGTGATGCCGTGCCATGTTATGAGAGTTAATGCACGAAGGGTGATGCCGTGCCATATCTATTGATCTGTACTATGAGTGAGAGTAAAAGCACGAAGGGTGATGCCGTGCATTATCAGTGTTTCATTATAAGGTTGAGAGTAAAAGTATGAAGGGCGATGCCGTGCATTATCATTGTTTCATTGTGAGGTTTAGAGTAAAAGCACGAAGGGTGATGCCGTGCAATTTTCTTCATTGTTTTTACTAGTTAGGGGCATATTGACCGTTCTGGTTATCATTTTCGCTTTATCTCTCGTATCATGTATCCTCTTTAGCATGTCCCCTCCCAATGGTCCATGTTTAGCTTTTATTTGTCGTTATCTGGTACATGTACTGTTATCTGCACAGGTTTATCATGTATGTGCCTTGTTATAGCCTCGTTAGTCGAGGTTAGGCTCGACACTTACGAGTACATGGGGTCGTTTGTACTCATACTACACTCTGCACTTCTTGTGCAGATTTTGGTACCGGCCCTAGCTGTTCGTGAGGCATAGCAGCTTGGACTTGCTTGTTGGAGACTCGAGGTAGATCTGTTGGCGTCCGCAACCTTGGAGTCCCTTTCTATTTTCCTATTTTACTGTTTCTTTTGATTCAGAACAGTTATATTTCTTTCAGACTCTTTTTTGTAGTAAATTCTAGAAGCTCATGAGTTGTGACTCTAGATCCGTATTGTAGTAGATATTGGGCATTTATCTTATTCCGCACTCAGCTTTAGTTCATTTTGGCTTAATCAACTTTATTTATTGAAATTGAATGAAAATTGACTTAACGGTTCTCTAACGTTGGCTTGCCTAACAAGTGAAATGTTAGGCGCTATCACGGTAGGTAGAAATTCCGGATCGTAACAAGTTGGTATCAGAGCACTTGGTTGCCTAGGTCTCACAGTTCACGAGCAGGCTTAGTAGAGTTTGGAGGATCGGTACGGCGACGTCTGTACTTATCTTCCAGAGGCTATGAAGTTTAGGAATAAATTTCCCTTCTATTCTTCTCTATCGTGCGATTTTGTTCTCTCATTGCTAATTAAACTCTTCTACTCTTGTTCTCTCGCAGATGGCGAGGACACGTAGTGCATCTTTAGCTGAGCAGCAGTCAGAGCCCCTAGTGGCAGCTCCTACGAGGGGCAGAGGTCGAGGTCGAGGCTGTGCGAGAGGACGAGGTAGGGGCAGAGCTCAGCCTAGAGCTCGAGCAGCAGCACCAGTAGTGGAGCATCAGGTGGAGTTTGATGAGGAGGTTCCAGCCCGGACTGTTCCGATTGGACCGGCTCAGGCCCCGGAGGGGTTCATCGCCACCCTAGTGCTTTAGGACGCTTTGGTCCGTTTTGTGGGCCTTATGGAGAGTGTGGCCCAGGCCGGTACATTTCCTATGGCACCAGCCATCTTTCAGGCTGGGGGAGGAGCACAGACTCCCGCTACTCACACTTTGGAGCAGATGACTCCCCAGTATCAGACTCCAGCAACCCAGCCAATTGGAGTAGTTCAGCCGGTTGTTGCGGCACAAGCCGGTAATGGACCAGCTATGTCTTTTGAGAGCTTATTGAGATTGGAAAAGTTTACCAAGCTCTTTCCAGTTCACTTTATTGGTACACCTTCTAAGGACCCACAGGATTATATTGACCGCTGCCATGAGGTGCTGCGGAACATGGGGATAGTTGAGATCAACGGGGTCAATTTTGTTGTGTTCCAGATGATGGGTTCCGCCAAGAGATGGTGGAAGGATTTTGTATTGACCGGACCACCTGGGTCGCCTGCTCTTACTTGGGACCAGTTCTCTTAGATATTTCTTGAGAAGTTCCTTCCTGTCACACTGAGAGAGGATTATCGCAGGCAGTTCGAGCGTCTCCAATAGGGCAATATGTCAGTCACCCAGTATAAGACCCGTTTTGTGGATGTGGCCCGTCACGTTATTCTCCTACTTCCTACCGAGAGAGGGGGGGTGAGGAGGTTTATTGAGGGACTTGCTCAGCTTATCAAGTTGCAGATGGCCAAGGAGACCGAGAGTGAGATTCCTTTTCAGACGACTGCTAATGTCGCCAGACGAGTCGATATGGTTCTAGCATAGGGGGGAGGTTAGGGGTCTGACAAGAGGCCTCGTCATTCTGGTGGGTTCAGTGGTGCATTATCTGGAGGCAGGGGTACTTTTAGTAGAGGCTATCCTCCCAGGTCGTTTCATTCAGCACTTCAGGCATCCCATGGTGTTTCAGGTAGTCGTGGCCCTCATATGCCTTATTCCGACCAGCTAGCCTACGGTGCACCAGCTCCTATTAGTGCACCTCTGCTCCAGAGCTTTTAGGGTGGTTACTCTGGTCGACTGGGTCAGTTTCAAGGTCAACAGTCACAGCAGCCGAGATCCTGTTATACTTGTGTGATCCGAGGCATATTGCTAGGTTTTACCCTCAGACATCGAGCAGTTCACTGTATCAAGGTTCTCATGCCATGGTCCCGATACCGGGTGATTCACCGACCGCCCAGCCAGCTAGATGTAGGGGTCAAATAGCTAGAGGTAGAGGTCAGGCTGTTAGAGGTGGAGGCCAGGCTGCTAGAGGTGGAGGACAGCCAGTTAGGGGCCATCCTAGAAATGTAGTTAAGAGTGGTGGGGCCCAACCCCGATGCTATGCTTTTTCATCTGACGCTGTTATCACAGGTACTGTTGCACTTTGCAGTAGAGATGCTTCAGTTCTATTTGATTCGGGTTCTACTTATTCCTACGTGTCATCTTATTTTGCTTCATATTAGGTTATGCCTCGTGATTCTTTGAGTGCTCCTGTGTATGTGTCCACACATGTGGGAGATGCTATTGTTGTAGATCGTGTTTATCATTCGTGTGTAGTTGCCATTGGGAGGCTTGAGACTAGTGTAGACCTTCTACTTATCGATACGATAGATTTTGATGTTATCTTGGGTATGGATTGGTTGTCACCTTATCATGCTATATTGGATTGTCACGCCAAGACGGTGACCTTATCCTTGTCGGGGTTGCCTCGGTTAGAGTGGAGAGGGTCTCCTGACCGTTCTACTAGTAGGGTTATCTCTTACATGAAGGCTTGGCATATGGTCGAGAAGGGGTATCTAGCTTATTTGGCTTATGTCCGTGATTCTAGTCCAGAGGGTCCTTCCATGGATGCAGTACCAGTTGTTCGTGAGTTTCCAGCGGTATTTCCTGCAGACCTGCCGGGGATGCCACCGATAGGGATATTGACTTCTGTGTTGATTTTGCTCCGAGCACTCGGTCTATTTCTATTCTGCCATACCGTATGGCCCCGCCAGAGTTGAAAGAATTGAAGGAGCGGTTGTAAGATTTGCTTGATAAGAGCTTCATTAGGCCTAATGGCTCGCCCTGGGGTGCGCCCGTGTTGTTTGTGAATAAGAAAGATAAATCGATGAGGATGTGCATAGATTACCAGCAATTGAACAAAGTCACTATCAAGAACAAGTATCCATTGTCGAGGATTGATGACTCATTTGATCAGCTTCAGGGTGCCAATGTGTTCTCGAAGATTAATTTGAGGTCTGGCTACTATCAGTTGAGGATTAGGTCATCTAATGTCCCTAAGACAGCTTTTCTGACTCGATATAGGCATTATGAGTTTTTGGTGATGTCATTTGGGCTGACAAATGCCCCAGCAACATTTATGGATTTAATGAACCAAGTGTTCAAGCCATATCTGGATTCCTTTGTGATTGTATTTATTGATGATATCTTGATCTACTCCGGCAGTCGAGAGGAGCATGAGAAGCATCTTCGGATTGTACTTTAGACTCTGAGAGACAGTCAGTTATATGCTAAGTTTTCAAAATACGAGTTTTGGTTAGACTCAGTCACTTTCTTGGGGCACGTTGTGTCCGCAGAGGGTATTCAGGTGGATCCTAAGAAGATTCAGGCAGTTCAGAACTGGCCTAGACCCACTTCAGCCACGAAGGTCCGGAGTTTCTTGGGATTGGTGGGTTATTATCGTCAGTTTGTGGAAGGGCTCTCATCTATAGCAGCCCCGTTGACCAGGTTGACCTAGAAGGGTGCCCCGTTCAGATGGTCGGACGAGTGTGAGGCGAACTTCCAGAAGCTTAAGACTGCTTTGACTACAGTGCCAGTGTTGGTGTTGCCCAGCGGTTCAGGATCTTATACGGTATATTGTGATGCATCTTGTATTGGACTTGGTGCGGTATTGATGCAGGATGACATAGTGATTGCATATGCATCGGGGCGGTTGAAGGTTCATGAGAAGAATTACCATGTTCATGACTTAGAGTTGGCAGCCATTATTCATGCGTTGAAGATTTGAGGCACTACCTTTACGGCGTCTCGTGTGAGGTATTCAAGGATCATCGAAGCTTGCAGTACTTGTTCAAACAAAAGGAGCTCAATTTGAGGCAGAGGATGTGGTTGGAGCTATTGAAAGACTATGATATCACTATCTTGTATCATCCCGGGAAGGCCAATGTGGTGGCCTATGCCTTGAGTAGAAAGTCAGCGAGTATGGGCAGCCTTGCGTACATTCCAGTCAGTGAAAGACCGCTTGCATTAGATGTTCAGGCTTTGGCCAATCAGTTCGTGAGGTTGGATGTTTCTGAGCCCAGTCGTGTTCTACCTTGTACAATCGCTCGGTCTTCATTGTTTGAGCGCATCAGGAAGCGGTAGTATGATGACCCTCATTTGCTTATCCTTAGGTACACAATGCGCCACGGTGATGCCAAGCAGGTCATGGTCGGAGATGATGGAGTTTTGAGGATACAGGGTCGTGTTTGTGTGCCTAATGTGGATGGACTTCGTGAGTTGATTCTTGAGGAGGCTCACAGTTTCTGATATTCTATTCATCCGGGTGCCGCCAAGATGTATTAGGATTTACGAAAGCACTATTGGCGAAGGAGGATGAAGAAGGATATAGTTGCATATGTAACTCGGTGTCTAAATTGTCAATAGGTAAGTATGAGCATCAGAGACCTGGTGGTTTGCTTCAGAAGTTAGAGATACCAGAGTGGAAGTGGGAGCGTATCACTATGTATTTTATTGTTGGACTCCCACAGACTCAGAAGAAGTTTGATGTAGTTTGGGTCATTGTGGACAGGCTGACCAAGTCAGTGCATTTCATTCCTATGGCAGTTACTTATTTTTCGGAGTGGTTGGCTGAGATTTACATCTGCGAGATTGTTCGTCTTCACGGTGTGCCCGTGTCTATCATTTCTGTCGAGGTACGCAGTTTAGCTCGCATTTCTAGAGGGCAGTACAGCGTGAGTTGGGCACACAGGTTGAGTTGAGCACAACATTTCATCCTCAGACAGACAGACAGTCCGAGCGCACTATTCAGATATTGGAGGATATGCTCCGCGCTTGTGTTATAGACTTCGGAGGTTCTTGGGATCAGTTCTTTCCACTTGCGTTGTATGCCTACGACAACATCTGCCAGTCGAGCAATCGGATGGCTCCCTATGAGGCATTATACGATAGGCGATGCCGATTGCTGGTTGGATGGTTCGAGCCGGGGGAGGCCCGGTTGTTGGGTACAGATTTGGTACAGGATGCTTTAGATAAGGTCAAGATTATCTAGGATTGACTTCGCACAGCTTAGTCCAGGCAAAAGAGTTATGTGGACTGTAGAATTTGTAATGTTGCATTCATGGTCGGAGAGAGAGTGTTGCTCCGGGTATCACCCATGAAGGGTGTGATGAAGAAGGGCAAGTTGAGCCCTAGGTATATCGGGCCTTTTGAGATTCTTCAGAGAGTGGGTGTGTTGGCTTACAAGCTCGCATAGCCACCTAGTTTATTATCGGTTCATCCGGATTTTCATGTGTCCATGCTCCGAAAGTATCACGGCGATCCATCCCACATGTTAGATTTCAGCTCTGTCCAGTTGGACAAGGATTTGAATTATGAGGAGGAGCCAGTGCTATCCTAGCCTGGTAGGTTCATTAGTTGAGGTCGAAGAGTTACCCTTCAATTCGAGTGGAGTGGAGAGGTCAGCCCGTCAAGGTAGCTACTTGAGAGTCCGAGTCGGACATGCGGAGTAGATATACCTACCTTTTTACCAGTCCAAGTACTTTTCTTCATCCGTTCGAGGACGAACAGTTGTTTTATAGGTGGAGAATATGATGACCCGATAGGTCATCTTATGTTTTAGAACCTAATTCTAAATTTTAAAGCCTTAATTACCTCATTCTAGCCCTCCTCGATATGCGTGCGTAGTCCGAGCGTGTTCCGGAAAGCTTTTATGTTAAAAACTAAGAAAATATGAAAATTTTGCCTTAAAATTTATTTGAGTTGACTTCGGTCAATATTTTGAGCAAATGGACCCAAATTCATGTTTTGACGGTCCCGGTGGGTCCCTATAGTAATTTGGGACTTGGGCGTATGCCCGGAATCGAATTCGGAAGTTCCTAGCCCGAGTTATCGCACTTTGTTGAAATTTGAAAGTTAATAGCTTAATGACTTTGAAATGTTTGACCAATGTTTGCCTTTTTGGATATCGGATCCGTATTTTGGTTTCGGAATCCGGTATAGGTCCAATACTATATTTATGACTTGCCTGTTGAATTTGGTGAGAAACGGAGTTGGTTTGACGTGATTCGGACGTTCAGTTGTTAATATAGCAATTCTAAAGTTTCTTGAAAATTTCATTTTATTTTGGTGTCCGATTCATAGTTCTAGGTGTTCTTTTGGCGATTTGATCGTGCAAGCAAGTTCATATGATGTTTTTAGACTTGTGTGCATAGTTGGTTTAGAGCCCCGAGGGCTCGGGTGAGTTTCAGATAGGCTACGGAGTGGTTTTGGACTTAGAAAAACTCAGTTGGTGTTCTTTAGTTTATGGTGCAGGTCTCAAACCTCGCATTTGCGAGGTCTGGCCTCGTATTTGTGATAAGGCAACAAACCTGTCAGTTTCGCATTTGCAACCAAAATTATCGCATTTGCGAAGAGACCCAGTTGTGCAATTGCGACCAGGCCCTCGCTTTTGCGATGGGGCTGGGGGAGGGGAGTTACTACGAATTTATGATTAACGGGTCATATTTGCGATCAGGCCAGTTCGCATTTGCGAACAATTCATCGCATTTGCGATGAAAGTAGAGATGAGAAGGACTTCGCATTTCCGATGGTTTCTTCGCATTTGCAAACCCCAGGTCGCAAATACGACATCTGCAACTGATCAAAATGGGTATTAGACGGGATTTTTATTCATTCTCTCAAATTTTCAAACTTAGAAACCCTAAAGGCGATTTTTCAAAGAACTCTTCTTCCCCAAACCATGTTATGAGAGTTAATGCACGAAGGGTGATACCGTGCCATATCTATTGATTTGTACTGTGAGTGAGAGTAAAAGCACGAAGAGTGATGCCGTGCCATATCTATTGATTTGTATTGTGAGTGAGAGTAAAAGCACGAAGGGTGATGCAGTGCATTATCATTGTTTCATTGTGAGGTTGAGAGTAAAAGTACGAAGGGCGATGCTGTGCATTATCATTGTTTCATTGTGAGGTTGAGAGTAAAAGCACGAAGGGTGATGCCGTGCAATTTTCTTCAGTATTTTTACTGGTGAAGTAAGGCTTGTACTTTGTGATCTTGTCTCCCTGTTATTACTTGTTTATTATTATGTGGTAAGGGAGAGTATTAATGCACGAAAGGTGATGCCGTGCCGTATGTGAGTGTTAATGCACGAAGGGTGATGCCTTTCCATATTGTGAGTGTTAATACACGAAGGGTGATGTCGTGCCATATCTATTGATTTGTACTGTGATTGAGAGTAAAAGCATAAAGGGTGATGTCGTGCCATGTTATGAGAGTTAATGCACGAAGGGTGATGCCGTGCCATATCTATTGATCTGTACTGTGAGTGAGAGTAAAATCACGAAGGGTGATGCCATGCATTATCATTGTTTCATTGTGAGGTTGAGAGTAAAAGCACGAAGGATGATGTCGTGCCATATTATGAGAGTTAATGCACGAAGGGTGATGTCGAGCCATATCTATTGATCTGTACTGTGAGTGAGAGTAAAAGCACGAAGGGTGATACCGTGCATTATCACTATTTCATTGTGAGGTTGAGAGTAAAAGCATGAAGAGTGATGCCGGGCATTATCATTGTTTCATTGTGAGGTTGAAAGTAAAAGCACGAAGGGTGATGTCGTGCATTATCATTGTTTCATTGTGAGGTCGAGAGTAAAAGCACGAAGGGTGATGCCGTGCATTATCATTGTTTCATTGTGAGGTTGAGAGTAAAAGCACGAAGGGTGATGTCGTGCAATTTTCTTCATTGTGCTTAATCGTTTTTACTGGTTACGGGCATATTGACCGTTCTGGTTATCATTTCTGCTATATCTCTCGTATCATGTATCCCCTTTAGCATGTCCCTTCCAATAGTCCATGTTTAGCTTTTATTTGTCGTTATCTTGTACATATACTGTTATCTGCATAGGTTTATCATGTAGGTGTCTTGTCATAGCCTCGTCACTACTTCGTCGAGGTTAGGCTCGGCACTTACGAGTACATGGGGTTGGTTGTACTCACACTACACTCTGCACTTCTTATGCAGATATTGGTACTGGCCCTAGCTGTTCGTGAGGCGTAGCAGCTTGGACTTTCTTGTTGGAGACTCGAGGTAGATCTGCTGGCGTCCGCAGACCTTGGAGTCCCCTTCTATTTTCCTATTTTACTGTTTCTTTTCATTCAGAACAGTTGTATTTCTTTCAGACTCTATTTTGTAGTAAATTCTATAAGCTCGTGAGTTGTGACTCCAGATCCGTATTGTAGTCGATATTGGGCATTTATGTTATTTCGTACTCAGCTTTAATTCATTTTGGCTTAATCGATTTTATTTATTGAAATTGAATGAAAATTGACTTACGGTTCTCTAATTTTGCTTTGCCTAGCAAGTAAAATGTTAGGCGCCATCACGAACCCGAAGATGAAAATTCCAGGTCGTGACACTTCAATTCCTGGGTTCGCCCCAATTCATATTATGTGCATACTGCATATGGCCTCTGATCTTTTCATACGGATTGAATGATACATAATATGAAGTAGAGAGAATAAAAGAAAGTAAAAGGCTGTAAAATAGCTACAACCCACTAAGTATAATGCACTAAATGGAAGAAAAAAGCAACCACACTTTTTTCTTCTTTATAGGCTCCTCTTCAGCTTTCTGTTGTTACTGTTATTATTATGGACATTGATAGCTTACCACAAAACTTGTGTTAAATCATTGCGAAAAAAAAAAAGTTAAAAAAAGAAAGACGAAAGAAAGAAAGACTATCCGTGCGTGCAAGAGAAGTTAGATATTCTTATAAGTAATTACTCAGTTATAATTTGTAATATTTGAATCAGAGAAGTCGTGTAAAATGACATAACTTAGATAATATGTACCGTTACTTAGCATTTATTTGGCATCTATATTGCTGTAGGTCAAGCCGTAGAGGATATCGCAAGACCATTTAAGGGCCTTAGCTGGCGATCCGGGTTGTTTTTCCTCTCAATGAGATGAAGCTTATCCCTTCCAGCTTGTGTTTCAATGACGGGTAAGGTGTTCAAGCTACCTGCACGCGTTTTTGTTACGAGTTTATCAGAGCTTAAGAATTTAGTTAGGGCTATTTGAGTTAATAAGGTAAAAAAGGTATACTAAGTACATTTTGATGGCTTATGTTGAAACTATTAACATATGCAACATTCAATCCCCAATTAGGAATGTTAATCCCTAGAAATAATCTCATATAACTAGCTTTGGATATATTTGACCAGAAGAAAATGATGCTATAAATTTTTTATGTGTTTTATTTAATAATTTCCATTATTATGTTTTTCCTATCTCCTAAAAGGGGCCAATAATAACATTATGGTTTTATGGACCACGGAACCAATTTCCATCATGTTGGGGACTAGTGAGGGAAATTGAGAAAACTAGATCCGATCTTTCATCACCGCTTGCTAGTGTAGGTACAATCAGACCTCTCTATAATAATCATCATTTATAACAAAAATTTACTATAACAGTCAAAGAATGCCGAAACAAATGAGGTTGTTATAGAGAAGTTTGGCTGATTAATTTCCAAATATATACACATATATATATATATAGAGGCTTTTTTCGTACAAAGTCCAATGCTTTCAAGTTATTAATCTCACTGGGCTAACATCTTAATAATGAAGTGGACTTCTAGAGAGCATCTTAACATTTAATGAGCTAGCCTATGACTTTACTGGGCTAACATTTACAAAGAAACTTTTACACAAATAGCTGGTCATATTCATTATTTATTAGTTTTAGTTGGTATAAATAGATTATATTCATTATATACATGTATACATGAATTATACATCTACCGGTTATTTTTAGTTTAATGATTTGATGAACGACTATTTCGATTAATTCTTCTTTAACAAAGTTGACTGCAAGTCAAATATATCTATGTATGTTGGTAAAAATAACATTCATTGGCCATTTTTTGGCTATAATTTTGTAAAAATGGCCACCGTCATGGAGTTTCAAGTTCCATAGATGAAACTTCACCACGATGATAGTTTTAGGGAAAATGATACTGTATTGCTCTCAAAATAATAGCCAAATATATATATATTTTTTGTATATATAAATATTTTGTATGTTATATACAAATTTTATACACTTTTTCGCCTATTGAATATAAATAGTTTCTGCCGCGGGCTAGAAGTGTACCCGATAGTTTTACATGAAATTCGGAAGGAATTTTTACCTCATATAGCAAAGGTTAACACCTTATTTATTTTAAATAAACCATTTAATAAAATTATATTCTATAGATACCTTTTAAGGTTTATAGCAAAATATTTAATTTTGGTTACCTCCTAGCCCTAAGCCACTAAATACGCTATTCAGTTACACTATTTTCTTTCTCTCTCTACTTTGATACATCCCATTCTCTTCCCCCATTCCCTGAAAACACGATGCTCAATCTCAAAATTCCTCTCACCCACACTATTTTCTTTTCATTCCGATCAATTCTTGCACCGAATTGAATATGTTGGGTAGCAACGGACCTCAGGCTTCCTGATCGAGTCTTCCCCAGGCAAATCCATTCGCAATCCATCAGAACTCAATTATGAGTCTTTAGCGTCGTTAAGCAATGAATCAATTTCGAAAATTCTGGATTCGATTGCAACGATTGGGTGCTTTGAGGTAGGTAACCATGAAATTTCAGGGGATCTCATCAAATCAGTCTTGTCCGTCGGTGACGGAGTCTTTGGGATTTCATTGGAGGGAATTCAATCTGACCACCGACAAAATATAAAGCCTTGGATACAATGGCCGATGGAGCAGCGGCGACGGAACAATGGGGTGGACGGCCGAGATTGAATCTGTTGGGTAGCAGGTAATGAAAAAAGGTGTCGCGTGTTGTAACTTCAAATCTCAAAGGTGTCGCGTGTTGTACCTTCAAACGTTGCTACGGCGGATTCGCCGGAAATTAGGGTTTGTTCTTGAACAAAGACGACGGAGTTTGGGGCTGAGCAACTTGATTTTCTGTTAATATATTTCAATGCATTTTCATTGTATTCATTGTCTTTTTTTTCATTGTAATTCAATGTATCTCGTTGTATTCCATGTATTTCATTGTATTCACCGTCTTTTTTTTCATTGTATTTCAATGTATCCTGCTGTATTCTATGTTTTTCATTGTATTCACTGTCTCGCTATATGCCATGAATGTATTCATATATTTTTTTTAATTAATATAATTTATGTATTCAGATGTATTATATAATTTCTCTGAAGATTGCTATGTTTTTGGAGTATTTTTCAGTTGAGAATCTTTTTTATAACTGAAAATATAATTTTTGTGTGTTATATTTGAGTTTGTTGAGTTATATTAGGAGTCTATTATGTTAATTGATTCACTTTCCGTTTTAAAAACAGTGTAATTCCCTATTTCACGCCGTGAATACAATCGAATACAGTCGAATACAATAATCTGTCCAGCTGTAATCCCATGTTTCACTCCATGAATACAGTCGAATACACTCGAATACAACAACTGATTAGCCGGACTTCCCTGATTCACGCCTTTTTTTGCTACTGTATTCATGAATACAATAGCTTAAATGCATCAAATACATCTTACAACCACAGAAAAGGTATCTATAATCCGTAATATAGCAAATGATATCTATAGATGGCTAATTACTACTAAAGATAGTGCTTTATGAAAATTTCCCAATTCGGAACTCTATAACAAAGGCTGAAAAGTGATATTATGGGCCTACATTTTCGTCAACTTGGTCCGAAATCAAGTAGTCTATTTCGACTTTTTAATAGAAAAATTGTGCATGTTTGGTGTAATTTAGCTATTTTTAAGAGAAAAAATATAAAGATTCACTCATCTGAAAAATCTAAGTCACTTACCATATGAAGTTTAAACGAACTTTCAAAACTCTAGAGAGCAAGAAAGGACAAGAGGAGCAAATATGAACCAATTTAAAATAAATAAAAATGTCAAATGGAATAGATCTTTTCCTACCTCCAATCTTGGATCCAGATCGCTACAAGTATAAATAAAGTTCACAAAACATTGTTAAATTCAAAAAAAGAAAAAAATAAAAAAAAAGGATAGCTAGATATTTTATAGACAAATATATTCCTTAAAACAAGACAATGCCATGCACATGATTTGCAAGTATTTTACAACTATGTGAAACAAGTTTATATATTTATTTTTCCCACTAATTAATTCATTATACTTACTAAAATAATTTAATTACTAGTTCTTTTTCATTTTGTTTCCATTGATTTCTCCGATACATGTGCAACTAGATTTGAGGAAGATCAAATATTTTCTTGATAAAATCTCCCAATATAACTAATTTGCTTCATTGATCTGATTACCAACGTTATCAACATATGATTTGCTACCTATTCATAATGAATCACTCTTGATATAATTATAATCTTTTGAAAACTATAATCTTGCATGCAGCGGCGGATCTAGTAAAAAGGTTACAGGTCTATGTGAACCTGGTAAATTTTTGTAGATCCTATATTTGTACTAAAATATTTAAAGTATAAGAATATTTAGCTTGGAACTAAATTCGTTGGTCCAGTTATTATATATATTAACTTGAGACCGTTGTAAGAACCCATAAGCTTAAAATTCTGGATCCACTTGTGCTTGCGAGGGGCCATTTTAATTGACAACACAAAACCACATTCCCATTACCTTCTGTCTCGAGATCTAGAATTCTTATTCTTTTACAATATAAATATGTCTGATTTTTACCATTAAGAAATGTAGTGGGATGAATAAAGGGATTTTTATCTTGTTATACTATATTAGAAACTTATTTATCTATGTTCTCTATGTTGTGAAGTTTTTAATAACTATTTAGGTTTTTCTTACAAATTGTATATATTGCTTCTTAAAAGACCACCACTCCATTATTAGTGCATTCAATTAAGGGATTCAATTATATCCTTTCCTTTTTTTTCCCTCTCCTCTTCTCTCTCCTTTTTTACATCAAAATCCTTAATCTACGCCCAAAATCTCCATCTTCTCTCTTCCCACCATTACCGATAACTTTATATTATTAAAAAATATTCTGAAATTTTATGATAATTGTAGGATAACTGTATCATAATTGTATTTGAATTGTATCAGATACATAAATGCTTAAAACATACATGTATCATGCTTGTATGACAATTGTATCTAACTTGTATCTGGTATATTAATACCCAAAATAATACCTGACACAATACTAATAAATTAATATACATATCATACTTGTGATACAAATTGTGAAATTTGTCATGAACGCACAACTGCTCGTAACAATATATAATGAATAAACAATAATCATACATTTGTAATACAATTCGTGCAACAATTATGATACATATACAATTATAATACAATCACGATACATTTTTGAAAAATTGTGACACAATTATGATCTTCATCTTTTTCAAGTTTCAATCACAATTCTACACTAAAAATTTCATATAATCATATTATAATTGTATTAGTATTGTATCGAGTATTATTTTGGGTATTGATATATTATATACAAGTCACATACAATTAAGATTTTAGAAAGAAAGAAAACAAGATTCAAAACTTACCCACAACTTGATTCTAGAGCAATATTTTCGAATTTCGTCTGCATTATATCAATAATTTTTTTTTAGAGATTTTGGGTGATTAGTAAGAAAGAGAGAAATTGAATTTCAAAAGCTTTGGAAGAGCAAAAAAATATGTAGTTTTGGGTGGGGTGGGGGGATAACAATGGGTAAGCAAGATTTTGGGTAAGTAAGATTTTGGATAAAAGTGGGTAAACGAAATTTCTTACTGTGGGTAACAATAATTTTGGATAATTGTTAAGAAAGAGAGAAGTTGATTTTGTAATCCTTTGGAAAAGGAAAGAATCTTAAATGTATGGGGAATTATTGGAAATGGGGGTTGGGTGTCATGTAACTGATAGGCTAGATTTAAGGGATCTTGAATTTTTTCTTTTCTTTGATTTTGTATAGAACTAGTAAATATAGATATACAAAGTAATTAATAAAGAACCTAAATAAATATGGTAAATAGGTTTCTATTATAGTATAGCTAGGTAAAAACCACATGAATAAATCTCTCAATCCTAAACCAAAGATCCCGTTGAGCTGAAAAAAACTCCAAGAGAGTGCTTCCCCTAGACTGGGCCCGATATTATTCGTTGCGAACCCAAATAAGTTGTGCTAGTAAATTTCGAATACCGGATAAATAAAGAAAAAACTAAATAAGTATGTTGGTTTTGAAGCATAATGTATGTCTATCTGCGGCTGTTTCTCGTATTAAAATCCTACAAGATTTTTTTTGCAAGAGAATAAACAAATAAATAAAAATAATTACGAGTTGGACATATGAAATGTTTCAAATCTTTTTATTACTATTACGAGTGAGGAATATATGGGATTCGATCCCTCACCACATGTGAAGGATGAGGAGCTCACACCACGTAAATTACCTTTTAACCCAGGACATACAGGATTGCGACTCATTGTTTGACCGAAATTAATCCACTCAACTTTGATCATGTATTTTCGGGCTAGTTATAACCCAAATGGTTTATCAGCCGACTCATTTTAACCCGCCCAAATATGATCCAAACCGCTCATTTTACACCACAATGTAGCTACCTAGGATTCACAAATGTGTTCTACCACAAGCTAAAGAATTCTCGTAGGACAGCAAGATTTCCTTGAAAAACACCTTCTTTTATATATATATATCCCAAGAAAACAACCCTAAACCTTACTATACTAAAACCCTAGACCTATAACCCTACAATTCTAATTATTTTAAAAAAAATTAAAATGTTTGGAAACAGTGGGTTGCAGCCATGAAAATATATGCTCCATTTCGAGGCGACACGAGCACTTTCCCGGCGTTTTCTCCCACCAATTCTCCTCTATACTTTCAATTCATGAATTCTTGTGTTAATTTAGTAGGTTTCCCTTCCAAGATTGCCCTTCCTTGTCTACCTCAATTTAGTTAATACTAATATTACCTATTTTTCTTCCAACTGGCAACCATGACTAAGTTTACTGCTCCCTCCGGTCCAAAAGTGATTTTTTGGATGTTTTCACACAAATTAAAAAATCCACCTTTTAGCATTAATTAGCAATGGAATTGACCATATTAACCTTTACTATCTCACATAAACACTCCTAACACATATTCCAACACCATTTACTTCAAGGACAATGTAGGAAAAAAATAATTAATTCATTCTTGAAATCTGGAAAAATCACTTATTTTGGACCACAAGAAAAAGGCAAAAAAATCACTTATTTTGGACCGGAGAGAGTAATTTATAATTTTTAAGTTGTTCATGCAGAGACGGATCGAGAATTTGAATGTGGTGGAGGTACATGAACGGATTGCTCACCCAATGTCCCATCAGACTTTTAATCTTAAGGGTTATGTTTTATATAAAAATAGATGATCGTTTTAACATATGTATACATATATATCCAGAATTTTTACTGAGTTTAATAGCGTCCGATAACCCCTCTTGTCTCTATACATAAGTCTGCCTCTAATTGTATGAAGTGCTTTCCCCTTAGATAATATCTAATGTTAATCTGAGTTGGTTGGATAAGTGGTTTCTAGACACTAACAAGATGATTATAATGAAAAAGATCATTAGTTTAAATTTTTGAAATAATTGAAAACCTTTAGACGTACACATGATAAGTTGTTTCATTTGTATTTCTAAGTCGTTTGATTCATGATATTATTAAATTTTTATACAGTTATATGAAATACTAGCTAATTAGCTTGATATATATCATATTTACAAGACTATCAGACGTGCAATCTGACATAAATTCTTGACTTGTGTGACAATCATCCAAATATTTTTCTTATAATAGGTGGTGGTATAATTTGAAACGAAATATGTATGCCTTTTCTGGTACAATGTTGAATTGCAAGTGTCACCAATGTCAATTTCAATAGCATTACTTCACGAAATATACTTGTAAATTACGAATAGTTTTAATCCAAACCCTAAATTAAATCCTCATATATGGGGTTTTAATCAAGAAAAAAAGACACGAACAATTATAGCAGCAATCCAAATATACATGGTAATCAGTAATCACAACCAAACCATGCAATAAACACAAGGAAATCAATACCGGTGCTTTTGTCAAAAATTAGTTAGAAAAGAAACCTGTAATTAAGATATGCATAATTAATTTTGCCAGTTGATGAGTTGGAAACATAAAAACACAATTTAAGATTGATGGGATTATAAGTTCATCTTCCGATCCAATAAAGTTGAATTGAAAGCTGATCCGTTTACTATCGATGTTTTGGTTTCTAGAAAAAAAAAAACATAAACATTTAAAAGTGGAAAAAAAAAAAAAAACTATGGTGCATAAAGCATTTCACATTCACGCTAAGTTCAAAAGAGTGTAAAAAAAGTGTCTCTTTTCGTCTTCTTGAGCCGAGAGTCTTTCGAAAACAGGCTCTCTATTCCCTCGGGGTAAGGTTTGCGTACTCGCTACCCTCTCCATATCCCACTTGTGTGATTTCACCGGGTGGTTGTTGACTTGTTGTTGTTGTTGCTAATTTCAAAAAAGTGTCACACTCCTATACTGATGTAGGCAATCTACCCTAACACAAGTGTCAGGAAATAATTTCACATATGACTCGAACCTTAACTTGGTCACACTTTACTGTTGCTCCAAGATTTGCTTCGTGAATGCGGTTAAAAACAAGTCTAGCCTGATCTAATTTTAGCTATTTTATTTCTCTATTATGTGAAGAACTTTGCTTTGGTTCCACCATATAGTGATCGAATATTATGATAAAATGGAAAAATAATACTCCATTGAAATAGCTAGTCCAAATTAATTTCCGTTTCTTCTGTCCCTCAATTCTTTTTTAATAACCAATTCGGGGTTATTTATTTACTCGTGTCGATGTACAAAAATCAAACTAGCTAGAAAACCAGTGTTATCACTATACATGAGTATGATAATAGAATCGACTTGCATGGTCTTAATACAAGAAAAAGTCTTGAAAAAAATAATTAATAAAGCTTCTTTTTAACAAAATGCGTTACTTTGTTAAGCTATATTGTAATGTCACATGATTTGCACGTGACTAGTTAGTTTGTTTGTTGAGATGTTAAGTTGATTAGTTAGATAGCTAATGGTAGTTATAGATGTTAATGTAAGTTAAAGGGTGGATTAGTCTTTTTACACTTTACCAGTTTTTCTTTTAGCTCCTTCTGTATATAACGACATAGTGTATTCAATAGAGCAGTGGCTTGAACATTTCACTCAAGCACCGACTTTCTTCTTCACATTTCTTCTAGATTCTTCCACCATTAGAGTTCCTTGTAGATCTCTGTATTTGAGCATGGTATCAGAGCTGCGGATCTAAATCAAGTCACGCTAGATCTCTGAAGTCATTTTTCTGCTTCGTCATTGTTTAATGGAAATTCATTGAAACTTGTTGGTTTTCAGTAATGCCAGAGTCAGATTGTAACAATACCGGTGAATTGTAACAATTGACCACAATCATCCACTGTACATTGGACCTTCCGATAATCCTAGCTCACTCATAATACCGGTGAAGCTCACAGGCTCTGAGAATTATGGGCTTTGGAGCAGATCTATGAGAATATCACTCTTAGGGAAGAAGAAATTAGGCTTCATTAATGGTAGATGCAGCAGAAATGCGTATGAAGGAGAGCTTGTTGAACAGTGGGAGACATGCAATGCCATTGTTCTCTCATGGATTGTGAATAATGTGGCACCGGAGCTTCTAGGTGGAGTTGTATATGCGTCTGATGCATATCAGGTATGGGAAGATCTGCGAGAGAAATTTAACAAGGTAAATCGTGTTAGGATTTTTCAGTTGCACCGTGAAATTGCTACATTATCTCAAGGAACAAATTCTGTTTCAGTGTATTTTTCAAAATTGAAGGAATTATGGCATGAGTATGATGTTTTGGTTCCATTTCCTAATTGCTGTGAAAAGTCGAAAGAACATGCAGAAAATTTACATTAACATAGAGTTAAGCAATTTCTATCTGGTTTGAATGAGTCATATGACCAAGCTAGGAGACAAATTTTAATGAAAACAAATGCACCTAGTCTAAATCAAGCCTATGCTATGATTATTCAAGATGAGAGTCAACAGAAAATTAGGGTGAATGATGTAACTTCTGATAAGATAGAGCCTTTAGCTATGCAAACAGGATGAGGAAGAGGTAGGAGAAAATACCTACAATGTGATTTTTGTCATCTTAAGGGCATACTAAAGAAAATTGTTATAAGATTGTTGGTTATCCTGCTGATTATGCTCCTAGAAGGAGATATGGTGAAGGACCAAGGGCTCAAGTGAATGGCAACAGAACTCAGGCACTGGAAATCAAAACGTTTGGAATGGGAATGGTAAATCTTGATAGAACAATCCTAATGTTGGTAATCAAGGTGGAAATGATGGTAATGCTGGTAAACCAGGTGGATGGAGAAGAGAACCTATGGCTAAGATTAACAATGCAGATGTGAGTCATTTTGTATGCGGATATGAGTGATGGCCCTTCTGGAGCTGCTGAGCACAAGGGATATCACTACTTCACAAATGACCAGTACAATCAGATTCTAAATCTGTTGAACAAGGAATCACATCCTGAGTCAAGCATAGCAAACATGGCAGGTCCAGGAACAAGTGCAGGAACAGGTCCAGGAACAAGTGCAGGAGCAGCTGAGGTTAAATGTATGATGAGCAATTTAACACAAAAATCACAGGAGAAGGAATGGGTTGTAGATTCAGGTGCTACTCATCACATCACCTCTGATTTAGAGCTATTATCAGATGTTAAATGCACAAAGAAAACTGATAAAGATAAAGTACATCTTCCAACTGGAGAGCAAGCTGATATTACTCATATTGGTAGTGCAATTCTATTATACAAGAGAGAGATCAAAGATGTGCTTTATGTTCCTAATTTCATGTTTAACTTGCTCTCAGTGGCAAAGTTGACAAGGAGCTAAAATGTAATGCAAATTTCTTTCCTGATTTCTGTGTATTTCAGGATCTTTGGAATGGCAAGGTGAAGGGGATTGGTAAAGAAAGAGGATCCTTTTATGTACACAGAGGTTTAGCTAACAGAATAAATGCACTCAATGCTGTGAGCAGGACAAGCAGAGATTCAAGTGAAATTTGGCATAATAGGCTAGGTCATCCATCTACATCAATAATGAGACATGTAGTAGGCTTAAACAATAAAAATAATGAGATGTTACATGAAAATTGTTTGATATGTCCACTAGCAAAGCAGACTAGGTTGAAGTTTCCAATAAGCAAGTTTAGATCAGCAGTAGCATTTCATCTTGTACACATTGACTTATGGGGACCCTATAAGATTGCTACATTTGATAAGAAACAATATTTCCTAACAATTGTGGATGATTACTCTAGATATACATGGGTGTTCTTTTTGTAGTTAAAATCTGAAGCAATAGTGGCAATAAGACAGTTCATTTGCATGGTTCAAAATCAGTTTGGTATTGTGATCAAGGTAATAAGATCATATAATGGATCTGAATTCTTCAATGCACAATGTTTTGAGTTATTAACAGGCTTGGCATAATTCATCAAAGCAGCTGCCCTTACACTCCACAACAGAATGGCATAGTGGAGAGCGACACAGATATATACTTGACACTGCAAGGGCTTTGAAGTTTCAGGGTTCAATTCCAACCAGATACTGGGGAATGTGTGTTAAGACAGCAATATATTTGATCAACAGGTTGCCATCAAGTATTCTGGGGGGCAAAACTCCATATGAGTTGTTGTACCACAAGAATGCTAATATATCACATCTAAGGACTATAGGTTGTTTGTGCTATGCAACAAATCTAGTCAAAACAGATAAGTTTGCAGAGAGAGCCAAGGCAGCCATTCTCATGGGGTACTCTGAGACACAGAAGGGTTACATGCTGCTTGATTTGGCCACAAAGCAGTTCTTTACAAGTAGGGATGTCATATTCAAGGAATCAGAATTTCCTTTCTCTAAGAAGGATGAGAACAGATCACATGATTCACAGGAGCACATGGCTCAGTGAACACTACAAATCTCACATTTACACATACAGTCAGGAGTCAACACATATAATATCCCAACAACAAGAGAGATAAGCCTACAAGACAATGAGAGAAGTGAATTGCAAGGGAATCTACCAACTCTACAGGAGACAGACAGGGATGATATGCAGGAAGCGTCTCAAAATATGCACAATATGGATGTTGTTCATGCAGACACACATAGTGATAAACATCATGAAGGTGCAGAGACTTTAGTGAACAGGCAAGAAGATGCTGATGAAGGGATCTTAAGACCAAACAGAAGGTCTACAAGGCAGGTTAAGGAGCCAATATGGATGAAAGATTATGTCACAACAAATAAGACAACTGATAACTAGGGATTATGATGCATTTTACACTCTTTCTTGCTTAAGTTTTGATTAGAAATGTGTACAAAATAGTCCGAAAGGCTCACAAGTTGTGCTTGATTGCAGGTTTGATCATCAAGGTGACAAGGTGTCAAAAACCAGCTCAAAAAGGAGTGAAACTTGCACAAGTACCAAGACAAGACCAAGCTCAGTCAAACAGGGCCAGTGCGGCTGCACACCATTCTGTCCGGTCCGCAAGAATGAAGTTTAGAGACTATGTTTTTCAGGACATCAGGCAATGTGGCCGTAAAGAGTTTTGTGCGGTCCGCATTGGGTTCATTGCCGCCGCACTCGATTTCGTGCGGTCTGCAGAGCCGAGGTTCAGAGGGATGACAATTGGAGAATTATGCCCAATGCAGTCCCCGATCCATTTTGTGCGGACCGCAGTAGAAGCCACCGCGACCGCGGTGCATTTTGTGCGGTCCGCGGTGGCCAAATTTTAGATTGCAGAAAAGTCAAGCCAAGAGCCTTAATGAAGCTGCACTCGATTTTGTGCGGTCCGCACTAGCCCCGCTGGGGTATTTTTGTCCAGAATTTTTAGCCTGGTATAAATAGTTTCTTTTCCCATTTTTAGGTCATCAGTTAGAATATACAGCTGAGTTGCGCTCGTGAATAGTGCTTTTCTTGCCATTTGGAGTAATTTTACAATAGTTTTACCATTGAATCTTCAAGTTTTAATTAGTAATTTAATTTTATTGGTTTATCTTCATCTATTTCTTTGTTTTTCTCTATTATCATGAGTATCTAGACCCATCAGCTAGGGTTGTGGCTCAACCCTGGTGTGGGTAATTGATGGTTCTTGTGTTTTAAGGTTTGAATGTCTATGGGTGTTTGGTATTTGGACTAATTTATGGTTTTATTGTTGAATTAGTGGTTGCAAACACTAGTTTATGCTTTGTTGATTTTGGCTCTTCTTGAAAAAGAGAGCCTAAGTCTCTAGAATTAGTCCAATAAGGAATTGGGGTGTACTCAATAGAATTGATAGCCCCAATTAAAGAGTTAAACCGAGAGATCGTAATAACCGACTTGAACCTCAATTGCTTGCACAAATGATCATACCCAATTGATCTTGAGAAAGTCAATTAGGGCAAAATCACTCGAACTACCGAGAGGTATAGAGTGAGTAGAATCGTGCAATGGTTATATCGTAATCCCCAAATATGACAACCTAGACTTAGACACGAAAACCCGTTAATTATCCACCTAGGTGAAAGTCACTCCCCCAGTGCCTTTTAACTAATTAGAACATCTTCAATAGTCTTCTCTTAGTTTAACGTAACTCAATTTAGCATATTGGTAGTATAAATTTAGAAGTTAAATCAAAAACCAAAAATTGTTTAGAAGTGTAATTAGGAACAATTACGCAATTCTAACTTAGATAGAAACTCAATTCCAATTTCTAGCTCCCTGTGAAAATTGATCTCGATCTTATCGGGTAAAAGCTGATTCGACTTCTCTTGCTACTTTATAGTAGTACAGGGTTGGCTCCGATTAACAACCAATTGTAGTTATCCTATCTCCAACTACCTGACTTATGATCATACTAGTACAAGCTACAAATGCTACTTGGCTAAGTTCTCTCAACTGACAGAACCACAGATATTTAAGGAGGCAGTGAAGGACAGCATGTGGATAGAGGCTATGAAACAAGAAGTAAAGGCATTAGAGGATAACAAGACATGGGAGATAGTGAACCTGCCAGAAGGTAAGAACACTGTTGGATCCAAATGGGTGTACAAGAACAAGTTCAAGGCAAATGAAGAAGTTGAAAGATTTAAGGCAAGATTAGTGGCAAAAGGACACAACCAAAGGGAAGGTTTAGATTATCATGACACATTCTCACCAATGTCAAAAATGGTCACAGTGAGATCTGTCATTTCACTAGCAGCATCAAGAGGTTGGAACCTATTTCAGATGGATGTCTATAATGCATTCTTGCAGGGAGATCTGAATGAGAAAGTATATATAGAGATGCCTGAGGGGTTCAGAGGACAAGGGGAGCAGAAGGTACGCAGATTGCTCAAGTCCTTGTATGGACTTAAACAGGCCTCTCGACGGTGGAATATAAAGCTGGCTGAAGCATTACTTGGAGTAGGGATCACACAAAGTCATCATGACTACTCACTCTTTCCATTGAGAAGTCAAGAAGGAATAATGATCATCTTAGTGTATGTGGATGATCTCCTCATTATAGGAAGCAACTCAACACTAGTGAAAAAAGCAAAGGACATACTGCATCAGAATTTTAAGGTGAAGGATCTAGGGGAACTCAAATACTTTCTAGGTATTGAGGTTCTAAGATCTAAAGGTGGAGTGCTGCTGAATCAAAGGAAGTACATATTGGAGCTGATATCAGAAATGGGGCTGAGTGGTGCCAAACCAGCTAGCACACCATTGGAAGTGAATTCCAAGTTGACAACAATGGAATATGATCAGGCAAATGGGATCACAGGGGATCCACTTTTGCAGAATGCTGGTGCTTATCAGAGGTTAGTAGGAAGGCTCTTATATGTTACCATTACCAGGCCAGACATCAATTATGCAGTGCAGGCATTGGGTCAGTTTATGCAATCACCAAAAAGGTCTCATTGGGATGCTGCTTTAAGAGTTGTAAGATATTTAAAAATGGCTCCTGGACAAGGGATTTTGATGAAGTCTGACTATGCAGAAACTCTCACTTGTTGGTGTGATTCTGACTAGGCAGCATGTCTATATACTAGAAGGCCAGTTACTGGATATGTCATCAAATTTGGAGATTCAATGATTTCTTGGAAATCAAAGAAACAACAGACTGTTTCAAGAAGCTCAGCTGAGGCAGAATACAGGAGTATGGTAGCCAATATTGCTGAGGTGACATGGTTACTTGGTCTATTCAAGGAGTTGGGTGTAGACATAACTCAACCATTCACAATATATAGTGATAGTAAGTGAACAACTCAACTTGCAGCAATCCCTGTGCTTCATGAAAGAACAAAGCACATAGAGATTGATTGTCATTTTATTCGAGACAAGATCAAGGAAGGAACAGTTAAGGCAGTACATGTTAATACTAAGGAGCAACAGGCAGACCTACTAACTAAAGCTTTGGGAACAACTCAACATATCCATCTTCTTGGCAAGCTGGGAGTGTTCAACATTTTACACCCTCCAGCTTGAGGGGGCATATTGTAATGTCACATGATTTGCACGTGACTAGTTAGTTTGTTAGTTGAGCTGTTAAGTTGATTAGTTAGATAGCTAATGGTAGTTATAGATATTAATGTAAGTAAAGGGCGGATTAGTCTTTTTACACTTTACCAGTTTTTCTTTTAGCTCCTTCTGTATATAACGACATAGTGTATTCAATAGAACAGTGGCTTGAACATTTCACTCAAGCACCGACTTTCTTCTTCACATTTCTTCTAGATTCTTCCACCATTAGAGTTCCTTGTAGAGCTCTGTATTTGAGCAAGCTAGGTCACCATTTGTTTTACTAAAGTGTACTTTTTAAAAAAAATTCTGTTATTAGGATGTTATACTACAAAAAAACTGAATTTAGCTTCAAACTTTGCGACGAATGATCTGAGCTACATAAATATTCTGGCGGACTAATGACGAAATTGGATTATTAACGACGACGACAATATTTAGCATGGAATTAGACAGTAAGTAAAAATTTACAATGGGCAACAATTTATAAATAGGTTAGCCTTAACTAATTAGACGTAACTCCTCATGATTAATGAAAACATAACCCTCTTGAAAATTTATTGGCTTCCAAAAGAAAAAGAAAAACCCTTCTCATTTAATGAATGATAAAGCGATATAGATAAAAAGGAAATGAAATCGTGGTATGGAAATTTGGGCAACAGGAGTCAAAGTAGAACACGAGAAACTGACACGTGTCATTCATGTCTCTTCGAACCTAGTCACAAAACCTGAAACGACATGGCGGTCTATCTAAAATTAAAACTTAAAAAAAAAAAAAAAATTAAAACGTCAATTTAACCCTAAATATTAGCGAATCCCACCACCTTTTTCCCTTCTCTTCACATTTTCCAACAACTATACATACATGCACTGTTGCAGAAACAAGAAATAAACTTTAGAGAAAGAAAGAAGAAGATTTTCAGTAGAAAAAAAGGAAGTTTCTTTACTGGTAAGTCAGAATATTTCATGCATAGAAAGTTCATTATCTATTCTCAGTATAGTTTAAGTATTTTCTTCCATTTTATTAGAATTTGGGGATGGGGTAAAAATATTAGGGTTTTTCTTAAATGGCTTTAGGGTTTAAGAAAAGCTATAGAAGGGGTCCTCTTTCTTAATCTGTACATATATTACGACAATAATAACATACCCGCTATATTTTAATATATAGCGTCTATATATATATATATATGTACAGTAAGACCTGTCTATTACAGCATCCCTAATAATAACCTCTCACTATAAAAGCCAAACTTTTTTGACTGTATATATATATTTGCACACTAATGATGCATATATTTTTTACACTAGATAATGTATTGCAATGCGGGTGTATTATGCATATAACTCAATTGTTTATATTATTTCCTTTTTAAAAAATTACATTTTTATATGATTCATTTTCTACATCTTTTTGTTTTAGTTCTTCTACTATCGGATTGTTAAGAATTTTTCTTTGGTCAACTTTTGTGCGTTTTCCTATAATATTCTCCTGCAACTTAGTTTTTGAATTAGTATATTTGAAAATATATGAAGCTTAGACTTTCTAGTAGTACTTTCACAGTCAAAAAAGGTACATTTCGCTTTTGGAAACTGTCTAAGAATCTCTGTTAGACAGCGTGAAGCAGAGTTCCAAAACAATCTAACAAAAATTGAATGTCAGAGACTTCAGTGACTTTATACTATTAAAGTTGGATAATATAAACCATGTGTTAACCTAAGTGTCAGAGTTAGAATAGAATTTTTATGGAAATAAACTTATATAACTAAGTGGGTCGTTTGGTAGGATGGATAAACAAAAATAATTATGGAGAAAAATTTAGTATCGCCTTATACTCATGTTTGGTTATTAATTCTGAAATAAGTTATCACAAGATTAAAAATAATATCGGGACAACTTATATATGCTAGAGGTGGAATAGTATTTCCAGAATAAATTATCATAGGATAAAATAGTAAAATTGACAATTCCAGAATTGATACAACATACCAAACAATTAATAAAAAACAATAGCAGGATAACTAATCTCAGTATAACCAATCCCTTCATAACTCATCTTCAAACCAAACGACCTAAATTTTTTAATTCACAGAGTAATATAACTGTAGCAGATTGCGTCATTTATTATGGTTAGTTACATGTAGGGGTGACCGATTGTGTGAAACAATATTTATGATGTTAATGCATATAAAAGTTAAACATATTTATATTTCCCTAATTAAGATTTTAAAAATCTATTTTCTCAAAAATATTACTTACTCTATTTATAAATTAACGACTTTCTTAAGACTGCATGTGGCAGTGTTTTGCAGATAACCTGACCAAAATAGTCTATAGCAGGTCGTCTTTTCATCTGGATATTAAAAATATTATATATATAGCTGTTTAATTAACCTTAACTTAGTTTAATGAAGGGTTAAATTAAACTATGATGTGGTTAATTATAAATGATACTCTTTGAAATTCTGTTTATTTGACTGAGATTTTAGCCTGTGAGTGGAAGACAAAAGGCACAGAAACAAAGAGACTTCTGTACAGCAGTATAATCTTCTAAATTTGCAGTCGACATGCACTGCAAACACAAATATTTAAATAGTAATTAATTACTAAAAAAAGAACATTAAAATATCAAAATAAAATTTTAATTTATGTTTTTTAATCTTTTGACGAGTGCGATTTCCAATTAGACGGTCAACAGAATTCTACTTGGAAACCCAATCAAAGATCGTTTCATCTCTCTCCAATTAATAGGTTTTCTTTTAATAAATTAATTAATAGAGTAAAATTTACTCAATTGCAGTACTTTTATTATTTAATATGTCGGATATTTTCACATTAAGTATTTAATTATCCGTACACATTGCACTAGGGCTTCTATTTCTACTCGGGGATCCACTCCACTGACTGTTTATTTCATGGCTACATATCCTATACTATAGTACTATGTTAACATAGCATTTAATGGTGCATTTCCTATAATAGTAGTTAAAAATCATATGATATTAAATTTTGCAGCTTGTCATACAAAATCATTTGAATTTACATGGTTCTTTTTTTCTTAAATTATATCTGCTTTAATTTCTAAAAATAGATATCTATCCCATTTTACCCTTCATAATATCTTGCTAGTCCAATGTGAAGATCAATCGGTACCTATTGAGCTTTGTTTTTGTGACAATATAGCGATATATGTTACACAACTACTGCTATGATGTAACGTGTAGTTGTCCCAAGGCAGCGAGATGTATGGTGTCGGGCCCTCTTTTTATCTCCCTTAAAGTCGTCTTTTATGAATTTTCAGTCCGAAATATAATAGTGGCTTATTTGGCGCTATTTCACAATTCATTCTTTGGCATAATTGTTTTATACTTCATAGATTGGACTTTTTCGTTGAAATATAGATCTTTTTTGCGCGCGCAGGTGCAGTGCCAGGTGGGCGGAATGGGTTACATCGAACCCTCTTCGCCTAAATTATACTGTCTGTATTAAATTAAATTTTTTAATTTATATATCTTAGATATTGAATCCCCTTAATTTTTTCACGTGTTTATTTTGTTTTATTTTTTTGAATCCCCTTAATATATAAAAGTTCTGCTTCTGCCTTCCTAAAGTTGATAGTAGGAGTTTAATCTCAATTGCTTTCTTGGCTAAGAAAAGAATATGTTTGACTGGTGTGGATGAATATACAAGTGGTTGCACGAGTGAAGAATAGAGATCAAAGATGGGGTAATTAACTTTATGTAAAACTGTCAAAATTTAGTCTAAAGGAGATGATTTATGTAGTGTGGGAATGCTGGCCTTTGGGATGTCATGTTTTACATTCCACGAGGTATTTAAGAGAGTTCCAATACACCCAACTTGGAAATATTGCTTGAATATTCTTGTAGGGTTACCCTTTGGTGAAAAAGAATGGATTTTTCCATTTGGAATTGTAGGTTTGTCTTAGTTCAAAGACTGAAAGGACCACAAGCTTTTGTTATAGTAAGACACTCGTGATCTTTTATTATATGGTTTTAATTGTATGTACTTGTATTGTAAAGATTTTTTACTACTGATTTTATAATCGTCATTTTATTTTTAGTCGAGGGTTTATCGAAAATAGTTTGTTTGTTTTCCCAACGTAAGGGTAAGGCCTACGTACATACTATCCTCTTACGACCCACAGTGAATTTATTTTGGATTGATGCGTAGTTATTACTGTAATCTTTTTACCATATTAGACTTACTATGAATCTATATGTTTGTGTAAATAATATGCACATTCCAGTTTTTTATAAGATAACTAGTAAATATTTTATGATAAATATTACTCTAGTTAATAGTTTGAAAAAATTATAATTAATTTATTATTACACTGTAAATTTATATGACTTAACTCCTAAAATAAAATTCAAGAAAACCCCACCCCCCACCCACCCTCACCCCCAACAATATTCTACGACTCCTAGTTTTAAGTGTTGGAATGTGGTGAACACAGTCAGCTTCATTTGAAAAAATTGACCATTGTTTACAATGGGGTTTGGCAGGAAAAAAAAGTCATTTAAATACTCCATTCTTTCAATATTTATTTCTCTTTCCACCTCTTTATTCCCCTCTCTCTCTCTCTCTCTCTCCCCATACTAAAACCTCATACTTGAGTGAAACAATGAAATAAACCAAAGAGAGGCAAAGGGGGAGAAAGTGATAGAAAGAGAGAGAGAATAAGGGAGTCTCTTCATATACCTTTTAGGGTAATTCATTCCTTTGTCAGTATCATCCTTCTATATTGTATATATGTATGATTATATATGTTACTAATAATTTATTTATGATTTGTTGTTCTTCTGTTTTATTCTTTTCTTTTCTTTTTTGAACATGTGCAGGAATTGATCCATTGGTTCAAACACAGTAGATTCAAGAAATTTTCAAGAAAATCTTGAGCTCAATGAATTCAAACAATTGGCTATCTTTTCCACTATCTCCCACTCATTCATCTTTACCTCCTCATCTACAAACAACTCAATCTCATCACTTTACTTTAGGGTTAGTGAATGAAACCATTGACAATCCCTTCCAAAACCAAGGTATACTATGTTTTTTTTCGTATTTTCTGCACGTTGAAGTGTATGACTATCTCGTCAGTAATTCGTATTTTTTTTTTTTGGTAGAATGGAACTTAATGAACACACAAGGAAGCAATGAAGTACCAAAGGTGGCTGATTTTCTTGGAGTGAATAAATCTGATGAAAACCAATCCGACTTAGTTCATTACAACGAGATCCAATCGAACGATTCGGATTATCTCTTTCAAAACAACAGTCTTATGCCAATGCAAAATGCTTTAGCTCCAACAGGCAACTATGAACTTCAAGAAAATGCTTGTAATATTCAGTCTTTGACATTGTCAATGGGAAGTGGAAAAGGTTCAACTAGTGAAACAAGTGCTAGTCCAAGTGCTACTACTACAGTAAATGCAAGTGAAAATAGTAATACTAGTATTGTTGAAGCTGCACCTAGAAGGACTTTGGATACTTTTGGCCAAAGAACATCAATTTATAGAGGTGTAACTAGGTAAAGTTTTCTTGTGAAATTTAGGGTTTGTTTCTCTTATTGTTGTTGATTTCTCTTCATTTTATGAATGCTTGTGCTCGTTCTAGACTTGGTCGTGCTTGTAGGCTCGTGCAATGCTTACATACTTACAAATTTTTTTCTCATATTCTTGTTGATTTCTGATCATTTTATGAGTGGGTGTGCTTTTAGGCAGGTCAGTCGTCTGTACTTACAATTTCTTTCTGTTATTCTTCTTGATTTCTCATCATGTTATTCCTATGCCTAAATTAAATTTATAATGGTCGTGCTCGTTTTGGACTTGGTTATGCCTTTTAGGCTGGTTAGGCTTCAGCACATTATGAAATTCCTCGGCCAAAGGAGAAAAACTTTTGTTTTTATATATGTTATTTTTTTGTTTCGGAAAATGTAGACATAGATGGACAGGAAGATATGAAGCACATCTATGGGATAATAGCTGTAGAAGGGAAGGGCAATCAAGAAAGGGTCGTCAAGGTGAAATTTCAATATCAATAATAATTTAAAGTTATTTCTTTTTTTAATCAATCTCCTTTTTTTTTCCAATCATATGTAGCTAACTAATTTTTTTCATCATTTTGGGGTGGCTGCTAATTTTTATCACTTGCAGTGTATTTGGGTAAGTAAATTATCATTTTATGAGTTCAACTATTAAATGCTTATTTGATTATTACATAAAATGTTAATCTTCTTTAATTATTTTTTTAATTTAATTTTTTTGAGCAGGAGGGTATGATAAGGAGGAGAAGGCAGCTAGGGCTTATGATCTTGCTGCATTGAAATACTGGGGAACATCTACCACTACTAATTTCCCAGTAATTAGCCTTACTTAGAATTTTAAAATATAAATTATAGAATAGATGAAATATTAAATAAAAATTATTTCATTAGTTCTGACATGTTTATTAATTCATTATTTAATGAGAACAGATTAGCAACTATGAGAAGGAACTGGAAGATATGAAGCACATGACCAGGCAAGAATTTGTTGCTGCAATTAGAAGGTCAGAACCTTTTATAAAATTTTTAATTATTCCATCTGTTATATTTTTAATTTTCTTTGCTCTAGACATTCTATTTTAATAGGAGATTAATAGTCTGTGTAAACTAGTATTCTTTTTATAGTAACCAATTATTGGCACTATATATAATAGAACTAGAAAATCTTGGCAGTGACTGACCATAGCTTCTTTCCACTGACAACTCCTTTTAAACCCTTCATACCTATTTGTATTTTTAATTTTGTTTGAAAATGACATAGTAACAGCTATATATAATTAACAAGTCAAAATAGACTGATAATACAGAAGACCATTGTACTGTCAGTATAGAAAAAGGAATAGCTCGGTGCAGTAAGCTTCTGCTATGCGCGGGGTCCGGGGAGGGCTGGACCAAAAGGGTTTATTGTACGCAGTCTTACCCCTAGTCACATGACAACGACTTTACCAGTTACGCCAAGGCTCCCTTCTACGCTGTCATTATATATAAGTTAAATATTCTCTTTAAACCCTTATTTCAACTTTTTCTTGCTACAATTTCAGGAAGAGTAGTGGGTTCTCCAGGGGTGCATCCATGTATCGTGGGGTAACAAGGTATTCCTAGTCTTGTTTTTTATTTAATTTCCCAATTAAAACTTCATATAAATAAAAGAAAAAAAAGAAAGTTCCTCTCTCTTTATTCTCATCCTTAATTTTTCTTTTTCTGTCTGACATATCTGGGAGCAGGCACCATCAGCATGGAAGATGGCAAGCAAGGATTGGAAGAGTTGCTGGAAACAAAGATCTCTACTTGGGAACTTTCAGTAAGTAATAGAAATTAATATTTTTTATTCTCTCCTCATAAAATAACTTATTTTTATTCATGTGACTAAAAATTTCACTTAGTATGAATAGTTATATGTTGTTGTCGTAGTTGATCATGACAGTGTAAAAATTCGTTTATACTCATTACACAACAAACTCGGTGTACACAACAAACTCAGTATGGGGAGGGTACTATGTAAGCAGTCTTACCCTACCTCATGCATGTAGAGAGGTTGTTTCCGGTAAACCATCGACTATAGGCAAGCACGCAAATCACAACAGTATAGGAAAAAATTCTTTATACTCATTAGTGTATAGAATTTAAACTCAAAGAATAATTATTGTTATATTTGGAGTTAAGCTTCTATGTATTGATAGCGCAAAGTAGAAGTAATTTTTACATCCTCTAATTAACTAGATAAGATAACTACAGATAAGTGTACTTCTACAACAAACAAGAGAATATGGTAAAGCAAAAAATGATCATTCTAATTTCAAGTGAATTTTCCATGCAGCTACTGAGGAAGAAGCAGCAGAAGCATATGACATAGCAGCAATTAAATTCAGAGGCTTAAATGCTGTGACAAATTTCGACATGAATCGTTATGATGTGAAAGCCATACTTGAAAGCAACACTCTTCCTATAGGAGGAGGAGCAGCAAAAAGACTAAAAGAAGCACAAGCTCTTGAATCCTCAAGAAAAAGAGATCAAGAAATGATTGCTCTAAACTCAAGTTTCCAATATGGAGATTCAAGTACATCAAATAACCCTTTACACGCCTATCCTTTATTGCAGCAACAACCTTTTAGTATTGAATCTCATCAACCCTTAATGACTCTCCAAAATCAAGAATCGTCACATTTCCACCAGAGTTATCTCCAAACACAACTTCAACTTCACCCTGGCGCGCAGACTAGTCATTATGATTCTTCTTCTCATCAATTCTATAACAATTATCTTCAGAGTAATCCGGTTTTCTTGCATGGGTTGATGGAGAATGGTGGAGGAAGTTCGAGTACTGGAAGTTACAGTACTGGAGGGTATTTTGGTAATTCAACTGGGCTCGGCGGAATAAGTTCAAATTCAACTTCAGGTAATGGAGTAGTAGGCGGTGGAAATGGAGAGGAAGTTGCACTTGTGAAAGTTGATTATGATAATATGCCAGTTAATGGAAGTAATTACAATGGTTGGTCTGGAGATTCATCAGTTCAAGGATCAAATCCTGGTGTTTTTTCTATGTGGAATGATTGAGAAAAATTAATTAAGAAGAGAGGTGGATGCTATAAATCGTTACGTGCATGGTAACGTAAATTTTCTTGAAATTGGCTGCTGACGAAATGTTTGGTGAGATTATGTTTAACATAGATTTATATGCAATGCTAGCAATTAAGTTTAAGTTCGTTTTTGTTTAATGTTTTTATTTTGATTAGAGTTTTGCTCGGACCAACTGACTAATTTAATGCATTCAAGTTTCTTCCAATATTTCTCTTCTTTTTTCTGTTTCTCTTCAGTTTTTTTTTTCTCTCTTTAAATTTGGTTAATTCTATATTTGCAGCTATTATATAGGAGTAACTAATTTGCTATATCCATATAATTTGAAATTGATATTATCAAATATCCACCTTTAATACCTTTCTAGCTATTTCCTTCTCGTACCTAGTTTTCTTTTAGAGCAGTTTTAGCGGAGTACCTTTGATATTACACGCAAGTACCAGTGGCCTCGTACGCCAAATTAAACAAGTCTAATTACGTATATTACGATATATATGTGACTAGTCCAATTCTTAACCAAGTCCAACCCCAACGCTTATACTATAATTAGAATATATGTCATAGATTTATATATTATCTTAGTCTCTTACATCTGACTTCTTGCGCAAACCGTTCTTGTCTGCACGAAGTACACCAGGTGAATCAGAATTAGCTAGCAGTAACAGAGTCTGGATTTTCATTGAAGGAAATAAAATATAAAGAAGTAAATATATGCATTAAAAAAATTGTATCTAGCTACAAAGGTGCAACTATTGTGCGAAGGGATGTCAACTTTCACTACTAGAAATTCGGCCATAATCGCGGTCGACTAACCGACGGTCAAAAACTGGCCGAAGTCGGTTGGTTTTTAAAAATATTTTATCTTTTCAATTTTTTTTTATGAAACCAACCAACTTTGGGCGGGTTTTTTTAGCGCAAAAAATGCGGGAAACTATTTTTGCGTCCCGCAAAATTTATTTTTCAAGAAACCGATCAATTTTGATCGGTTTTTCATTTAAAATAAATATTAAAAAATCAATCGGAATCGGTCGGTTATTACGGCCGGTCATTTAGAAAACCGAGCGATTTCGGTCGGTAATTTTATTTTCTAATAAAATCGACCGACGTCGATCGGTTATTTTCGCTCGAAAATGCAATTAAAGAGTATAAATGAAATAAAAGACAGTCTTAAACCAAAATACACCAATGGTCTAGTGGTACAATAGTGTCATGTCTTAGTACAAACCCCGGTTCGATTCCCAGATGGTACATTTTTTAATTACATAATTAAAAAATACCGATCTACTTCGGTCGACTTTTTCGGCGATATAATTTTTTCTTTTTTCGCAATTTAATTGACCGACCGAGCGAATTTTTAGTGTTTCTCGAGACAAAAATCACAGGTAATTTACACGTGGATTCAAAATTCCCAGAGAAGTTACATGGAAATTCTAAAATTCGCAGGAAATAATTAACTACGAAGGTTTTTCCTTTGAATTTTTTTTCGTAGGAAAATCTGCATGAAATTGAATTACGTGCGAATTTTGCTGTATAATCCCCAAGAAAGTCCCCATGTAATTCACACTTTTCTTGTAGTGAATTTTTTCTTTTTTTGGAATTTAATTGACCGACCGAAATCGGTCGAAAAATACTGGCCGAAGTCGGTCGGTGGACTCTACCAACCATACGATTACTGACAGCCACGAATCGGTCAGTTTTCGGTCGATTTTTGCCAATTACCGTTCAACATCGGTCGGTTTTGGCGGTAGATTTCCCCCCTTTTTTAGTAGTGTTTCGTCAATTCAGACAATCTAGTTCAACTGAGCTTTATCAAGTCCAAATTGAGTTTTGCTACCATGTCTAAGTTTGAGTCAATTCTTTAATGTTCGTTTAAGAGATATTATTTTCATAATAAATTGATTGTGTTAAGAAAAATATAAAAGAACAAAGAGCTGATCAAATTATAGTAATTCATGAATTCATATGTGATTGATTTATATAAATGAATTATAACTTAAATTTGGATTTGATTAAACATAAACTATTAAATAGAGTTGGCTCGGTTGATTCCGAGCTAAAATTGATCGAAATTGAACTTAATAAAGTCAAGGTTTTTAACAGAGATACAGTTAAGCAAATCTAAATAAAAATAAAGTCAAGTTCACCTTCTTATTACTTTGATCAAAGGGTAGCCATAAACGCGTGTGTTCCACGTACCTTTTAAGGTCGCGTGCTCCTCCTGACCATTGCCCTACCTGAATTAGATAAAAGGAGAAATCATTCATTCTATAATAAATAAATAAACAAGATATATTTTGTATATACGTAACTCTTTTACTTTTTTTCTGTTTTATTTTATTTATATAAGATTAGTTTTTACTTTTGTTCTATTACAATTAATGCCATATATTATAGTTATGAAAATATCATAATATATTTAAAATTATAAATTTTAGTAGTAATTTTTTATATGTGCTAAATTATTTTATACAATCACACGAAATCACTAAATCATGATCAAGTTGATACATATTTTCTATTTTATTTAAGATGTGAAAATTAAGTAATTGATTTAATTTAAATATTGATTAAATTTAAGTATGTCAGTAAACGCGTAGTATATGAACATTGAATTTTTGTTCCTATATTTCTATCTTTAATACCCCAACCAAACACGCCTTATCTCTTTCACCCATTCCTCTCTATTTTCCATTTCCATTTCCATTGCGTCAACTCCAATCTTTTCGATTGAGCAAAAAGCTCAAAATCTCTCTCTCAAAAATCATGGCGCAGAAGAGAGAAAAAGAAGAAACTGAGCTGAAGGTTCCACAATCCATACCCCTACCAAAACTCTCAGTATCCTCACAACCTCACGCCGACAACCAAAAACCGGCGTCGCCGTTGACCAGTTCCGTTAGAACGCCGGAGATCTCAGATCTAAAACTCTCTGGAACTGATGATTCGAGATCTAGCTCCGGAGCTAGATCGCCGGAAAAATCGGATCTGGAGGAGATTAGACGGTCGGTGAAGAGACCGAGGGAAGCAAATCGATGCTCCGGCATTGGATGCCGGAGGAAAATAGGATTGATCGGATTCCGTTGCCGGTGCGGCGAGGTTTTCTGCTCGGAACATCGGTATTCCGATCGCCATGACTGTAGCTATGATTATAAAACAGCTGGTCGTGAAGCGATTGCGAGGGAAAATCCTGTTGTTAGAGCTGCTAAAATTCTTAAGGTCTGAGGGGCGGGGTGGGGGTATTGTGGGTGGGTGGTTGATTTTAGGTAGTTTTTACTTTTCTTTGTTTATTATTCTGGGATGGGGCCTGGGGGTATTGTTGTAAATTTGATAAGCATACAAGGGTATTGTTGTCATTGGAATTATTACCATAATTTGGTGGAAAGTCTTTTTCTTTTTTTGTTTTCTTTGTGTTTTGGGAATTTTTAGTTGTACTTTTGCTATTATGACGGTGAACCCCATGTGGTTGTATGTCACAGTCAGTGGTGGACCTAGTGGTAATGGTCACAACTCCTGACTTTAGCCATTGTTTATTTTATATCTAATTATTTAGCTGTCATTTGGACAACATTTAATTGAAATTAGAAGAAAAAAAGTTTTTGAAGTTGTATTTGGTTTGAATTTTCTTTAAAAAAGTTGAAGATTATAATTATTTTATTTGATACATTCCTCAAATAAGTGTTTTAAATATTTCACCTGAATTTTGATAATAACATTTCAATATGGAATATTGGTTATCTATTTATAAATTTTGAATTTTAATATTTAAATGAGTATTATTTGTGGATGATTGTATCATTTTTCACTCCCCCAGTTAAGTAGCAAGAATGGGCATACTAGTTTTAAATTTATGCGAAGATAGCAAAAAACATCTTTAATTGTAGTGGATATTCCTTTATAAAAAGTTATTATTTGTGTTATAGAATAAGAAAAACATTTATTGGTAGGCGTAAAGTTCCCCTCAAAAGGAGAAGTTATATTGTGTGCCTTATAAAATTGACATTAATTGTATGAGACTCTTTTTTGTCTAATAAATTTGTGGACCCCAATTTTATATTTTCGGGTTCACAAAAATTTGGGTCCATAAAACTGTGAGACAAAAAAAATGTATCATACAACTAGTTTGTACGAGACACAAAACAAAATTTTCTCAATAATTTTGACTAAAATTATGCCTGTCCTTTGAAATTAAACACGCGGAGTCAACTAGAATGTCTCAATCACACACAATGAAATTACATTTTCTTTTTCTTCAATATATCGCGTTTCACTTTAGCAATATTTTATTTTCTATGATACGCTTATTATTTGAGAATCAAAAAAATCTTTTTAGGTATGATTTAAATATTTTTTTTATTACTATTACCCAATAATAATTCATGTTCGTTTTCTTGAGCCAATGATCTATCGGAAACAACATCTCTACTCCATCGGGGTAAATAAGGTCTGCGGATACATTACACTCCGCAGACTCATCACATGTGGATTTTACTGGGTTGTTGTTGTAGTATTATTACCCAATAAAAATATCTTTTATTATAAAATATTTATTGCATTTATAATAGTTTCTAATTATCTAATTTTTATGTTAAAAGGATAACAGATTTATATTTAATTGAGATCGAAAATCAGAAAAATTTAAACATCATTTTTCAGTATGGAGTAGGATATTTTTAACCGTCACACGTGTCCGTATTTTATTGGATAATTCGTGACGGTGCACATACTCCGGTGTCACAAACCGTCTCCTTTTTCTTTTTCTAAAAGAAAAAGGCTAATGTCGTGGAAAGCATATTACAGATATTAATACAGTTATTGGGTATTACAACTTGTGCCACAAGAAAGTTGATCTGGGCATCTCTATATTCAAAAATCGGTTAGCCTTTTTTTTTTTAAAATTTAAATTGATTATTTTTTTGAATTATCAATTTATGTTTGTATCAATTGTTTGCTTTAGCTGTTGCATTGAAATTATTGAAAGAATTGATTCGAATTTGTCTCCTTTTGAGGTTTATGTTTGATTCTTTTCAATTGTATGCTTCAGCTGCTGCATTGAAATTCTCGAGAGAATTGGTAAGAAATTACCTTTTTCGTGAGTGGATTAGTAATGGACGTGAAAATTCTTAATGACCCTTTTGAGGTTTATGTTTGATTTATTTTTTTTTTTCAAAAATTGTCTGCTTCAGCTGCTGTATTGGAATTATTGAGAGAAATGGTATAAAGTTGTTTTTTTTTTGTGAGTGGATGAGTAATGAGTGTGAAAATTCTTAAAGGTCCTTTTGAGGTTTGTGCTTGATTCTTTTAAAAAAAATTATTTTTTTAAATATCTTTTTTGGTATGGATTTGTGTTGTTGTGATATGGTTTATGGGTAGCTGCTAAATGATTTTCAAGTCTTATGGACATTTGTGGCTAATTTATACTTGAGTTGTTAAGCTGAATGCAGATGAATAATGTTCAAAATTTTAGCTTTTGCAATGAAATTCTTGAAAAATCGGTCTTGAATTAGTGTTTTTCTCTTAATAAATTAATGATGATAAAAAAAGAGGGGGCAGCCCGGTGCACAAAGTATCCCACGTTCACGCAGGATTCAGGGAAGGGCCGCACCCCAAGGGTGTGATGTAGTCAGCCTATCCTACTGCGCTGCTTATACAGTTCGAACCTGAGACCTAGAGGTCACACGGAGACAACTTTATCGTTGCTTAACCCGTGACCTGTAGGTCGGAGACAACTTTACCGTTGCTCCAAGGCTCTCCTTCAAATGGATTAATGATGATGCTGTGAATAATTTTGAGGATCGCCCTTATGAGGTGTCTGTTTGAATATGAAGTGTGATTGGTGTTATTGCACTTTGATGAGTTGTATAGATAGCTTCAAAACCCCTAAAAGCATTATTTATATTTACAAATATGTGGATGGTTCAGTTATAGCTGAGCTTCATGGAAAAAAATGGATTTGTGTTTCTATGAATGTGATAGGTGTGAAGATTCTTGAAGAACCCTTTTGGGTTTCTGTTGAAATTTGATCTTTCATTGTTATTCTTTCAATTCAATTGGTCTGTAAGTTGCTCCAAAACTGTTGTTTGAAGTTTCATTTACCATTGTAATATGTGGCGGCTTCAGCTGTTTTGTTGAAATTATTGAAAAAATTAGCTTGAATTCATGTTTCTGCAAGTTCATTAGCGATAGGTGTGAAGTTCTCGAAGAAAAGTCAAGTTTGAATTTGATCATTCGTTTGTGCTCTTGTTATTTTGTGAGTCTAAGGTAGCCTTTCTCGGTAATTCAAGTTATTGGAACATTTGTTGATTTTCACTTTTTTTTTGCATGCTTTAATTTTGAGGCGTTAATCTTAATAGAGATGTTTCCTAGTAAATTGCTCAAGCATCTGTGTGTGTTCTATTGTTCTGCTGTTGTAACAAACGCTCTGAAGTTCTTCCTGAGTTTGGTTTTATGTTTCGAATTTGATCTTATTTATGTTATTGCAGTTTGATGGTTCAATAGGTTAGCTTCAAAAACCTTCTAAAGAGTCTTTTTTAATCTGAAACTATTCCGATTTGCTCTGTTTGTGCTTCTAAATGGCATGAAATGTGCTTTGAAGCAAAAGTATATTGATTAGTGTGCAGCCAAATCCATTCTGCAACAAAATTTTGAATTTAATTGACTTGCTGATTGCTTGCTTTTTCAGGTTTCAAACACCAAGAGAAACAAGATGGTCAGAGCATATTCACAAGAGCATATTTACAAGCACCCATGGGAACGAGTGACTTCTGCATCGTGGCGCAAGTTTGCTGATCCTGAGAACAAGCGCGCCCTGTCTCATATCCTCGAGGTTGATACGTTGAATCACAAGGTTGATTCCAGCTCGGGGAAGCTCTACACAACTCGTGCCATTACTATACATGCACCAGGGCCATGGTTTATTCGCAAGATCATTGGTCAAGATATCTGCCACTGTGTTGAATCAACTGTTGTCGATGCACAATCTCGGTCAATGCAACTCTCTACTCGCAACATCAGTCTCGAGAACTTCATTGAGGTGGAGGAGAAAATAAGATACAATCCGCATCCTGAGAACCCAAAGTTATGGACTGTCTGCAAGCAGGAAACCAGTATTAAGATTAAGCCGTTGTCAGCACTGGCTTCTATGGCAGAGAAAATCGAGCAGAAATGCGTGGAGAAGTTCCAGGCAAACAGCGCGAAGGGTAGAGAGGTTATGGAACGGATGTGCAAGTACCTAGAAGCTGAATCCAGTGGCATTTCAGTGTTACCAATTTCTTGAATACATTTATGTTATTCTTCTTCAGTGAGTAGCATTTAGGATTCTTTCATTTTAAAGATGAGAGGTGAGTTTTTTTTTGGTGAAATATTTGTTGGCCAATGAGTTTTGCAAGTTCTTGTTGGCAACACAAGGAGGTTCTTCTTTGGTTCAATCTTTTGAACCTATTTGTGAACAGCATTAGATATAATAATATGGCAATCCCCGAACTCCTTGAGCCGAGGGTCTATTAGAAACAACCTCTCTACCCCACAAAGGTAGGGGTAAGGTCTGCGTACACACTATCCTTTCCCAGACCCCACTAGGCCTGCCCCTTTAGTAGGTGATTCACTACCGAAGCGAAGAAAAGGCTGGATCAAAGGAGGTGCTACGAGCCCTCTGCCCCACACGTCTAACCAGCTCGCGTGGTTCACCGGTTCCACCGACTATAGACCAAAAGAGTTATTCAGTCGATATAGAGGTGCGCTTGAAGGTGAGATTACACTGTGTATGTTGTCGTTGTTGTAATCCCCGAACTACATCTGACAGTGTGATTAGAAATCAACTTGAAGATATACATTTGTTGTATGTCTGGCTTGAAGGTGCAGAGCATAATCATCTTAAATATGGTGAAAGACTCTAGGAGGTATTAAAAATTCATCATAAATTGACCAGTTTTAAGTTCGATGTCGGCCAATCGTGTCCTTTCTTACTTTACCGGCAATGGGAGCAAACTCACACAGGTAAAGTTGTTCGAAGAAATATTATAATGGAAAATCATACATGCACTCGTTATTTACACCTAACCAATGATCCAAAATATGTCTCTTGTTGCAATTTTTTCACTTAACTATAGTTGCATGAAATGTGCCACTGATCCATTCATTTAAGTTTTAAGTATTGCCCATGTTGATTATTTCAGCTTTTCACCTATCCCCACAGTAGTCAATCTACTGAACTATCATTCACCAGAATCCGAGAAAGAATCAGCTCATACAACAACATTTACAAGTTATTTCCGTCGAGTTTCTGTAAAACTAAGTGCCCGATATAGGTCACGGGTTCGTGCTGTGAAACTAGCTACTGGCCATCAGTTTAAACAACAACCAACTGAAAAGCAAGCTTATTCAAACTCATGTGCACTCGCAAAACATGATTAGCCCAAAACACATGCCACACATAAACACTAAAATAACCACTATAGGTAAATCGAATCAGAAACAGCCTCTCTAACACCCAAGGTAAGGTTTGCGTACACATTACCCTCCCAATACCCCACTTGTTGGGATTATACTGGGTTGTTGTTGTTGTATAGGTAAATCCAGTAGTAAAACAGGTATATTAAAAAGATAAAAAGCGACGCAGAACACCAAGAAAGCAAGGTAAGTTAGAGATAACACATAACACACTACACATTGGAACAAGTGAAGCCAGATAGAAGATCCATGCGAATAATTTACATTGCCAAATTACAATTTCCATGGATGTTAGCCATGTGAACAAGAATGACACATGACAAACCTAATTCATATTGACCAAACCAGTACATACAAAGACTTGAAACTGGAGTCAACAAACAAATTCTACCTATGACAATGAACAGGAGTTCTTCCGCCTGTAGATGTTTTTCAAATTTCCTGTGATAGGTAGCCAATCAGAGGAAGTCCTCTTTGAACTAAAAGGAAAGCACCAAATTTGAGACCAATAACCCGTTCTAGATCTTGTCAAGTTTTTCTGCCTTCACAACAGGATTGGCCTTCGCTATGGCATCACGACCAGCAGAGCGGTAGTCAAACTGGCAGTCATGTTTGTCTGAGTAGCGGTGTGATCCACAGTAGAGGTTACCACAGCGGCATTTGAATCCAGTCAAACCAACCTTTTTCTTGCAAGAGCTGCACCGACTAGGACCCACCTTAGCCTTCAATTCAGCAGCCTCACCAGCACTTGAAGATGGAGGTGATGACAAAGCGACAACAGATTTTGTTTCCAGCGCGGCAGGTTGCACGTCTACAGAGCCAACAACGACTGGCCCCTTCTCACTAGCAGTTGATCCATTCACAAGGTTTTCAATTGATGTCGCTGCAAGCTTTGCTTGTTCCTGTTTCAAAATAGTGTCCTTGTAACACTTGGAGCACATATTCATGTTTGCAGCACTTCCAAAGAAACCGCAGTTGTTAATGCACAAGATAGGGCCTTCTGGATGGGATTGGCATCCTGTCTCGTCATGCTCCATATCGTCAACTTTCCTGCAAAAGATTCATCTACAGATAAACATTAACAAGAAACTACGCCTTAATCCTGAACGGAAAAAAATTGTATTTCAAGACAAATTCGAGGTTTTCTGAAACCAAATTTTCCTTAATCTCACATGTATCCGAACACGAATATATGAGTTTCTAACCGAAGTAAAAGAGCACCTAATGAACACTTGATCTAACACTCTAACTTAAGTGTAACAATAATTAAGCCTTAATCCAACTAGTTGGTATTGCTTATATAGATCAGCCTTTGCTTCTGTTGTGCCCTATCCTTAGCTTTTGAGGCAGCTTCTTCGCACAATATATGTATCAACAAATATGTACGTGTAGTCCAAGACTAATATCTAGAAGCGTGAATACCAAATATATTGACAAAGAAACTGAAGAAAATTTATGATAAAGTGAAATATCAATTGTTTAGTGTCGCTTCTTCAGGATTACGCTCATTGGCAAGGAAAAATATACCTTAGAGCCTTGATGACAACACTGAAGCGCCCGCTAAGCGAGCCTTGATAACACTGCCCTATAACATGCTTTGAGCCTCGCTGCAGGGCTTAAGCGCGCCTTTGATAACACTCTCAAGCTTAAGCGCGCCTTTGATGACACTGCCCTATAACACTCTCAAGCTTAAGCACGCCTTTGATAACACTGCCCTATAACACTCTCATAGCACTTTAAATCAACGTGTTACATCACTGACAGACTGAACCTAGATTTAATTGTCTGCATTTAGGCACCACGATCCCATCTAAACTCACTTCACCTCTTCAATAAAACAACTAAGCTTCCCGCACCTTCCTTTTCAGAGAAAAGAACAATATAAAAGAAGAAGAAAAAAGTTCCTCCCCTCTGCCAGCTACAAAAACGAGCATAAATCTTACCAAAATTAGGTAACTACACTATGTCTAAACAAGATTATTCAACTAATCCTCAGAAGGAGCCCTTCTTCGCACAACATAAGAACACAAGATAAAGAGAACACAGTCAGGTGCATCAGATACAACCAACAGAAAACCTTGTAAAAATCAAAAGAAACTGACTAATAAAATTTAGTGAAGTGCAAGATCGGCACAACAGAAGTCGCGAAAGCCAAAATATGTCTGGTGTAAACTTAAAACTGGATCAAATTCACAACTATGCTAATGCAAAACAAGCAACATTATCACACTTATACTCAAACGTTATTTGAACACCGTCTTTTAAAATGTTCAGGCTCATCTCACATGTTCAATTTGACAAAAAATATGTTCTAACAGCAGAACCTATCAAAGTAGAAAGCCAAAAACAACAACTTGGCTTTACTTTGAGAGTTAATATGCCTAATTCTAGCTTCCAATAGGACCAATATACAACCACAAGCAATTCTCCACCTCCACGGCACGTACAAGCAACATAAAACCGAAGGAATCAAAAGGTTACTCATAAAACTTCAACATCATTTAAGACAAATGCAAAAAGCACCAATTTTTCCAATCCCACAGCATATAAAAACAAGGTAACACCCAAGTAAACAAAAAGAGGTTTCACAAAACTTCAACATCCTTAAAGATACCTAATTATTATGAAGAAAACAACTCCAAAGACTCAATTTTTTATTTATTGTAACTCCAAAGCAAAGACTCAATTTCTTTTGTAATTGTAATTCCAAAGACTCAATTTTTTTTTTGTAATTATAACACCAAAAACTCAATTTTTTTTCTTACTTTAATTCCAAAGACTCAATATTTTTTGTAATTATAACTTCAAAGACTCAATTTTTCAATAGTTTATGTGATACCCTTCTCAAAAAACCACAGACAATCATTTTATCCACCATAATATCAAATAATTCTCTATAATGATTCAACAAAAACAAAAAGAAATAAATCCCCCAAAATAAAATTCACCCAGCAAAGCTGATCTCTAAACAACAAACAAATCAACTCACAAAACAATTAATTCCATAATTACAACAATGAAAAAACAATAATACCTAATTCTCGAAAAAATCCATAGATCTTTCAAAACAAAGGGGGGAAAATAAATTAAACATCAAAAATCAGAAAAAAATGAGATCTTTGAAACTGACCTGAAGAGAGAGATTTTTTGTTGTTGTTGTAGTTGTGATGATATGAAATTTGAAAGATGTTTTCTTTATTTATTATTTTGCCTTTGGCTTTGGACCTTTTTTTTTCTTTCTTTTTTTGGGGTTCTTCTTTTTTGCCCTCTTCTCAAAGCTTTTGGCTTTAGTTTTGGCTCAAAGGAAAAGGAAAGTCTTTTTCTTTGCTTCTCTGCCAACGAACGTTCTTTGCTGATTTGGTGCGTCGTGTTCGATTCCTATTTGTCTTGCTCCCTCAATTAATTTTACTTATATTCTTTTATTTTTCCACTTTGCCCCTTTATTTCAGAAATTGGTAAAAAAAAAAGTATATTCAAATTGTTATAAATATATTATATTATGGATGTTCATTTAATACTTCGTTGTAAATAAGCTTTCATATGGGACTCCGCCGTAAATATGTTTATCTCTTTAGTACTCTATTGGAAATAAGCCTCCTGAAGAAGCTTATCATTTCAGTACCCGGTTATGGATAAACATTATCCCCGGTAGAAGATTATCCATACCGGGTATAGTAAGCTTATCCTTTCAGTACCCGGTTATGGATAAACATTACCTCCGGTAGAAGATTATCCATACCATGTATAATAAGCTTATCCTTTCGATACTCCGTTATGGATAAACATTATCCCCGGTAGAAGATTATCCATACCAGGTACAATGAGCTTATCCTTTCACTACTCCGTTATGGATAAAATTACCTCCAGTAGAAGATTATCCATACCTGGTACAATGAGCTTATCCTTTCAGTACTCCGGTATGGATAAACATTACTCTCAGTAGAAGATTAACCATATCTGGTATAGTAGCAGCTTCATTTCTTCTATAAATAGAAGAGATTTCAGTTCATTATGTACATCAGTTTGAATTCGAATAATATATCAGTTTCTCTCTATACTTGATTTTTTACAGTCTTTATTTTATAACACGTTATCAGCACGAGACTCTACCATCTCGAGCATATATTTCGAAAGTATCTGAGGTAAGAACTTTCTTTTCCTAAATAATGTCAAATCTTTCTAAACTTGAATTTGTTGCCCTGGATATATCGGGCAAAAGCTACATGTCTTGGGTGCTTGATGTTGAAATTCATCTTGATGCGATGGGTGTGGTAGACACCATCAAAGACAAAAATCAGGCATCAAACCAAGACCGTGCCAAAGCAATGATATTCCTACGCCATCACCTTGATGAGGGCCTGAAAATGGAATATCTTACTGTTAAAGATCCAGTCATACTGTGGAATAGTTTAAAAGATAGATATGACCACCTGAAAATGGTCGTTCTTCCACAGGCACGATATGATTAGACTCATCTAAGGCTACAAGATTTTAAATCTATAAGTGAGTATAATTCTGCTATGTTCAGAATTATTTCCTAATTGAAATTATGTGGTGATAATATTACTGATCATGATATGTTGGAACTCCAGAAGAGCTCCAAAAGGCAATTGAATATCTTAAGAAAGAATTTGAGATGAAAGATCTTGGAAAGACAAAACTTTGTCTTGGTCTGCAAATTGAACATTTAGCAGACGGGATCTTTATCCATCAATCTGCCTATACAGAAAGGGTCTTAAAACGCTTTTACATGGACAAAGCGCACCCATTGAGTACACCAATGGTTGTTCGATCACTTGAAGTGAATAAGGATTTGTTCCGACCTCCAGAAGAGGACGAGGAACTCCTTGGTCCCGAAGTACCCTATCTCAGTGCAATTGGTGCACTAATGTATCTTGCTAATGCTACAAGGCCTGACATAACATTTTCTGTTAATTTACTAGCAAGATATAGTTCTTCTCCTACACGGAGACATTGGAACGGGATTAAGCATATATTGCGATGTTTAAAGGGAACTCTTAATATGGGTTTGTTTTATGCTAACAAAGATAATGCAGATTTTGTTGGTTATGCAGATGCAGGTTATTTATCTGATCCCCATAAAGCTCGATCTCAAACCGGGTACGTATTTACATATGGAGGTACTGTCATATCATGGCGCTCCACAAAGCAATCTATTGTTGCTACTTCTTCAAATCACGTGGAGATAATAGCTATTCATGAAGCAAGCAGGGAATGCGTATGGTTGAGATCAATAATTCATTTTATTAGAGAAAAATGTGGTTTGGAATGTGAGAAAAGATACACAATTTTATACGAAGACAATGCTGCATGCATAGCCCAATTGAAGGGAGGATTTATAAAAGGAGATAGAACGAAGCACATTTCACCAAAATTATTCTACACACACGACCTTTAGAAAAATGGTGACATTGATGTGCAACAAATCCGTTCAAGTGATAATCCAGCAGATTTATTCACTAAATCTTTACCAACTTCAACTTTTGAGAAGATGGTATACAAGATTGGAATGCGGAGACTCAAATATTTGAAACAAGGTTTTCATCAGGGGGAGTAAAATACGCGAATTTTTCCTTACTAAGGTTTTTCCCATGGGGTTTTCCTTATAAGGTTTTTAATGAGACACCTAGCAATGCGTATTACTAAATATGTGTACTCTTTTTCCTTCACTAGGATTTTCTCCCACGTGGTTTTTCCTAGTAAGGTTTTAATGAGGCACATTATCTTTTAATGAATATCCAAGTGGGAGTGTTATAAATATATTATATTATGGATGTTCATTTAATACTCCGTTGTAAATAAGCTTCCTAAAGAAGCTTATCCATATGGGACTCCGCCGTAAATATGTTTATCTATTTAGTACTCTATTGGAAATAAGCCTCCTGAAGAAGCTTATCACTTCAGTACCCGATTATGGATAAACATTACTCCCGATAGAAGATTATCCATACCGGGTATAGTAATCTTATCCTTTCAGTACCCGGTTATGGATAAACATTAACTCCGGTAGAAGATTATCCATACCAGGTATAATTAGCTTATCCTTTCGATACTCCGTTATGGATAAATATTATCCCGGGTAGAAGATTATCCATACCAGGTACAATGAGCTTATCCTTTCAGTACTCCGTTATGGATAAAATTACCTCCAGTAGAAGATTATCTATACCTGGTACAATGAGTTTATCCTTTCAGTACTCCGTTATGGATAAACATTACTCGCAGTAGAAGATTAACCATATCTGGTATAGTAGCAGCTTACACAGCAGCTTCCTTTCTTCTATAAATAGAAGAGATTTTAGTTCATTATGTACATCAGTTTGAATTCGAATAATATATCAGTTTCTCTCTATACTTGTCTTTACTTTACAGTCTTTATTCTATAACACAAATGGATTTTTGTCATTTTCTTCCTCAAAAAATTCCCATTAAGGGTAGTAGAAAAGTATTAAGTAGGTGGTTAGAGTTAGTTAGTTAGTTAGCCAGCTGTCCAATTATGTAGTGACAACTGTAAGTTAAGGAAGTTGTAGTCGATTAGATGTGTATGTAACATAGTATGTACTCCTCTTGTTATTCATTCGAAACTCAATGGAACAGTAGAATTCCATTTTCCCTCTTCCTTCTTCCTCGAGCTTCTCTGCGACTATGGTGGTCTCAATCTTTTAACATTGTATCAAAGCCGACGTAATCGATTCAAGCTCCGTCGTTCTCATAGTTATCAAGCTAATCGAACCACTTTTTAGTTGATACAACTCAATTCTTCTTTCATTTCTGCTCGTTATCAATTCATTCGAGTTAGGATTTGAATTGTCTTAGAACAGTAGAATCTCTGTTTCTAGTGAATCAATTCACCAAGCTTGATTCGATCATCAATGGCGATTGAGGAAAACAGCTCACCTAGGGGTTCAGACACAGCTGATTTGAACACTGGACATCCAGAGGGATTCACAGCTTCTGTAGTCATCGATCAACAATAATCTGTGGAAAAGGAACTCCTCAAGTTTCAACTAGCTATAAGCCTAAGAAGAATAATCTATTTTGTGACTATTGCAATTACAAGGGTCACACAAGGGATACGTGCTACAAGCTTCATGGCTAACCTGCAGGCTTCAAGCCAAAAAGGAAGATTGGACGTAACGATGCTTCTCAACACACAATGGCTCAGACAAGTACTGGTTCTAGTAATGGAAGCTTTGAGGCTGTAGCTAATTGTGTAGGACATTCTCAGCAGAGTAGCCTTACTTTAAGAAAGTGGCCGTGAGGTTACAAAGGTCGTGACTGAGTCTTGGTTGATTAGTTTGCCTGGAATCTCGTTGAGGTCAGGAAGCGCAGGAGCAGGACCCGCGCAAAAGGCTACTGAAGGGGCGAATGCTGGAAAAGCAAAAGCAACCCAGAAAGGTATTTTCTCAAAAATCTGACTTACGCTTTTTGAACAATAAATCCAGATCGGATCCCGGACACGCGAGAGCCCAGCCCGGGAGGAATGCATGGTTCCCTGGCGCTTCATGGGACGGAAGTTCGCAGTCCTCCTCCATCTAATCTAACCCTACCTCGTTCGCCCAGGCCTGCCGGCACAATAAGAGAATGAGGGAGCTAATCTGCTTGCTTGTTACTTCAACTAGTCAGGGTGGCCAAGGAGTAATTGTAGGAGTACCTCAGTTTATAGTTGATCAGTACAATCAGATTTTGTATTTGTTAGGCAAGTATAGTATCACCTCTACAAGCCAAGGTGATCAACAAAATAATGTTATATCTGCAGGTATGATCTCACCCTCTATAGTTACTGAAGTTGAGGTTAGGTGGATAGTTGATACAGGTGTTTCTAATCACATGGTAAAGTATCTTAAAGTTCTAGAAGAATCTAAGACTGTTGATGAATCCAGTATTGGAAGAGTACACTGCCTAGAGGAAGAATAGCAAGTGTAGTCATATAGGATCGACAAGTGTGCTACAAGGCCAGAAACTTACCAATGTGTGACACATACTAGACTTCAAATATAACCTTGTATCTGTTTCAATATTAACAAAGGAGCTTAGGTGCTTAGCTTTGTTCTATCCTGACTTCTGCCTTTTCCAGGATCTCTTCAATGAGAGAGTAATGAGGATTGGTAAAGAGGATGAAGGTCTTTACATCTACATATCTGACAACAAAGATCAATCAAGTGGAGGAGAAAATAACAAGTCAAATATTGGAAGATCCTTCAATAAAGGATGATAGATCAAATGTATCTCTGTGGCATAGGAAGTTAGGTCATGTGCCAATTGATGTTCTGAGAAAGCTAAGCTATTTTCAACATTTAAAGTGTAATAGTGAGACTAAGCAATGTACTGTCTCTCCTATTTCTAAGCCAACAAGACTTACATTTCCTCTTAGTACTTCTATTTCTACTGCATGCTTTCATTTTCTTCATGCTGATGTTTGGGTTCCCTATATGATACCTACTCATGATGGGAAGAAGTACTTCCTCACATTAGTGGATGATCATTCCATGTTTACCTGGATTTTCTTGTTGCCCTCTAAAGTTGAAGTGATTATTGTCATTGTCTATTCTTGTACTGTGAAATATCTGAGAACAGATAATGGTTGTGAGTTTTTAACTCACAGATGACAGAATTGCTGCAGTCTCTAGGTATTGTTCATCAAAGTTCTTGTGTCTATACTCCACAGCAAATGGAGTAGTTGAGAGGAGGCATAGACACATGCTTAATTGATCCAAGGCACTGAGGTTTCAAGCAGGTGTTCCGCTAAGGTTCTGGGTGGGGGGGAGGGGGGGGGGAAGGGGGGAATGTGTATCAACTACAGTCTATATCATTAACAGACTGCCAACACAAGTGTTGCAAGGAAAGACTCCCCTTGAACTATTATTTGGTCATTCTCTTTCCTTGGTCCACATGAGGATTTTTGGTTGCCTAGGTTATGTGACTGATGTAAAAAGGGATGACAAATTTTCACCTAGAGCCTCACCAGCTATTTTCCTTGGCTACTCTATGACTCAAAAGGGATACAGGGGGTACAACATCCATACCAAGGAGTTCTTAGTAAGTAGAGATGTTCTGTTCAAAGAAAATGTATTCCCTTTTCAACATCCAGCTTCTCTACCTTCTTTGTTTCTTGCAATTGACATACCTCAAGTGTCATTGCCTAATGATACCTCTGTATCTCCTCTTACACCTTCTTCTTTATCCTCAGCTTTTCCTACATCATCTCCTATTTCTACTTAACCAACTCAGCACAGTCTAGACCAATCCACTCAAGCAGCTGTTGAGGTTGAGCCAGAATCATTAGTTGAATCTACTCATGATCATTCTACTTACCAGACCTCTACGACCAATAATCATTTGGTAGAAACTTCACCTCCTAGAAGATCTGGGAGAACTAGTAAACCTCCTATTTGGTTAAAAGATTATGCTACCAATCCTCAAGGCAAAGCTAACTGCTCCTATCCTCTTTCACCACAATGCTATAAGAATGTGTCTGACTCCTATGCCAAAGCTCTATCTTCTTATTCTGTTATTGTGGAGCCACAATCCTATACTGAAGCTATCAAGAATCCCAAATGGATTGCAGCTATGAAAGTTGAAATCTCAGCTTTAAAGGATAATTACACCTGGTCTATAGTGAAGTTTCATACTGGTAAGGTTCCCACTGGATGCAAATAGGGGTTCAAAGTAAAGTATACAGCTTCAGGTGAGGTTGAAAGATACAAAGCTAGGTTGGTGGATAAAGGTTACAGTAAAAAAGAAGGGCTTGATTACACAGAAACCTTATCACATGTAGCCAAAATGGTGACTGTAAGGTCAGTAAATGCAGTTGCAGCAGCCAAGCATTGGCCTCTTTTTCAAATGGATGATCACAATGCATTCTTGCATGGTGAGCTTCTAGAGGAGGTGTACATGGATGTGCCTCAAGGTTTTGCAAGCCAGGGAGGGTCTCACAAGGTTTGCAAACTTCACAGATCATTGTATGGCCTGAAGCAGGCACCCAGGCAATGAAAAAGGAAGTTGACTGATGCCCTGGTGCAGTTGGGCTTCACTCAAAGTCATTTTGACTACTCCCTATTTACAAAGAAGGTTCAATCTGAGCTTATTGTAGTGTTAGTATATGTAGATGGTCTGATAATCAGTGGGAGCACCCTAGATCTGATCACTCAGACTAGAAATGATCTGAAACTCAGGTTCAAAATAAAGGATCTAGGAGAACATAAGTTCTTTCTGGGAATAGAACTTGCAAGATCCAGAAGTGGAATTATTACGAGTCAAAGAAAATATGATGTGGAGCTGATATCTAAAATGGGACTTGCAGGTGCTAAACTTGCTGGAACACCTCTAGAGACAAACCTGAAGCTTACATCTGTTGAGTATGATACTGTTGTAGGATTACCTGAGTGTGAAGACAAGTTGTTTGATGATATAGGTGCATATGAAAGACTGGTAGGGAGGCTATTATACCTTACAATAGCCAGAGTTGATATAGCATTTGTAGTACAAGTACTATGTCAATTTATGCACAAGCCTAAGCAGTCTCACTGGGAAGCTGCCTTGAGGGTTGTGAAATATGTCAAAACTTCTCCAGGTCTTGGTTTACTGATGCCTTTAGAAGGATCAGATAAGCTGGAAGCATATTGTGACTCGGATTGGGAGGGTGCTTACGGACCAGGAAATCAATAACAGGCTACCTAGTTAAGTTTGGGAATGCCTTGATCTCGTGGAAATCTAAGAAACAAGACACAGTTGCAAGGATTTCTACTGAAGCTGAGTTTAGAAGTATGGCTTCTACAGTTGCCGAGATAACTTGGCTCACAGGACTTTTCAAAGAGTTAGGGGTTGGTGTGAATCTGCCAGTTGATTTTTTATTGTGACAGCAAAGTTGCAATCCAAATTGCAGCTAATCCAATATTTCACGGAAGGACCAAACACATAGACATTGATTATCATTTCGTACGAGAGAAAATCATACATAGTGTTGTGAAGACTCATCTTCTCACCAAGAGCTTAGGAAGACTGCAACATGATCACTTAATGTCCAAGCTGAGATTGAAGGAAATCTTCAAACCATCAGCTTGAGGGAGGGTGTTAAGTAGGTGGTTAAAGTTAGTTAGTTAGTTAGCTAGCTGTCCAATCATGTAGTGACAACTGTAAGTTAAGAAAGCTGTAGTCGGTTAGATGTGTATATAACAGAGTATGTACTCCTCTTGTTATTCATTCGAAAATCAATGGAACGGTAGAATTCCATTTTCCCTCTTCCTTCTTCCTTGAGCTTCTTTGCAACTATGGTGGTCTCAATCTCTTAACAAAAAGTTTGTACTTTTGTGGATGTAAAAAGGTTATGGTATAAAAACTTGTTTGTATTGAATATACACGCTAAATCATATCAACTTATCATGAACAAGTAATTTATAAAGTGAAAATATATAAACTATAATTGATTGAGTTAATTTTTTGCTCGAGTGCATGTCATGCTACTATAATTTAGTATAGACACTCGATATGAGTAAATTTTTACTATGAAGGTTTATGCCAACTTTAAATATGATTTTGTCATTGTGTGGTAAAAACAGAAGCAACGATGAATGTAGAAACTTCATTAAGTTCGTCCAAATATATTACTGTATACATATAAATATAATTATTTATTTAAAATAATTATTCAACTCTTTTTTGTTCAACTATATCTATATCCGAAAATGTGCTATTTTGCCTAATGCAGGATATGTAGCCTGGTACAATATCTGGAGCACAAGAACAACCAAAGAGTCAAACAAAATACAAAGATGAAAAATGAAAGAAGGAAAGCTTCACTGTCATTTCAAGCCTAATTCCCATTTTAATTGTCACAAATTCTAAAATGAGAATAAACTCAAAAAGTTAACTTGTAGGTAGTAATGTTTGTACTCAATTTAAGCATGTTTTCATGTAAATATAGTTATCTAGCTAGAGATCCATGTAGGGGAGCTTCGAAGCAACGGTAGAGTTGTCTTCGTGTAATCTATAGGTTACGTGTTCGAGCTGTTGAAGCAGTCACTAATACTATATTAGAGTAGATTATTTACATAACACACCTTAGAGTGTGGGCCTTCCCCGGATCCTGCGTGAATACGAAATTCTTTGTGCATATTTACATTGATTGTCTTTGTATGAAGAATATATGATAGATTGATGATCTTTTTTGGTTTATTCAAAAAGATTTCGGGTAAGGAATCATTTTTACGATTTTTACGTAACAATAGAATTTTTCTATATTATCTTAATTTTTCAGAGATCGAATTATAGATCTTTAGGTATCATATCTACCCCACCACAATGATGGATGGTCATTAAATGCATATTGATTCAACAGAGTGGTTGTCATATCAAAGAGCTTAGAAGAAAATATGTTAAGACCAAGGGTGTGTTTGGTACGAAGAAAAATATTTTCTATGGAAAAGTTTTCTTAAAAAATAATTTCATGAAAAATGAGTGGTTTTATGACTTATTTTCCCTTCTTTGGTTGGTGAGTGAAAAACTTTTTTCGGAAAATATTTTTTAGTGTTTGGTTAGAAAGCAGAAAATATTTTTTAGGAATATTTTTTAGTGTTTGGTTAGAGAGTAGAAAATATTTTTTAGAAAAATATTTGTTTATGCTACTGTCCTCACTCACCCCTTCCCCCTGTTGAAGATATGGATAAGAGTTAGAAATATATGTTCCTATCTAGTTAATTATTAATTGATATTGATAAAGATACAAGATCTTATCCAAGATCTTATTGTATTTGAGGTAGAGTAGAACTCAATGTATCCTACGAAGAGTATAACATCTAGGCAGTCATCTGTTTGTGAGTATAAATATAGGCTTAATGTACTCATTATAATATACTGAATACAAGCCTATTCTCTTCTCCAAAATAACAAGTTTCTACATGGTATCAGAGCTTTAGCTCTCCATTGCGCAACTCTACTCCAGATCTCAAAAAAATGACAAACTCCTCTTCATCAAGCCAAACACCAACCCCATCAACCACACTCTCAACTACCTCACTTCACCACCTCCTTGCCTCATGCCTAATCAAGTTGAAGCCATCAAACTATTTTATTTGGCGCACCCAAATGTTGCAATTGATTCAATCCATGAAACTGACTAGTTTTATCAAAGAAGGCAAAACAGAGTCAAGCACTGTTGTGACTGTGGGTGGAGGATCAACCACTGCTGAAAGTGTAGAAGTGATGAATGCTTGGGAGGAAAAGGATGTCTTGCTGTGAAGTTGGATCTCAGGTACAATGACAGAAGAAAGTATGTACCTGATTGTTGGATGTTCCTCAATAAAGGAAATGTGGGACATCATTGAGGAAACCTATCTTCAGGCAACAAAAGATAAGGAATTTCAACTCAAACAATAGTTGTAGAACATCAAACTTGGTTCCAGAACAACTGATGAATATCTGAAGGAGTTCAAGAACATCTGTAATTGTTTAGCATCCATACACAAGCTTGTGGACGAAGATAGCAAAGTGATTAACTTTTCCAGAGGATTATGTCCTAAATATAAGACTTTTAGGACTGTGATGTTAGGCAAATCTCCTTATCCCACTTTGAATCAATTTGTATATGCTATGAGAGGATTTGATATGAGAGAAGATGAAGAAGATAATCAACAGACAAACTACAACATGGCTTTTCAAGTGCAAAGAGCAAATGGAAATAGAGGCCGTGGAGGTTTCTCACAGAGAAGAGGAAATCAGAAATTTTCATCCAGGGGAAGAGGTTTTCGACTTGCTGGTCAAGGCAATTATCAAGGCACTCAGGCTACTCAGAATCAAAACCAATAGAAAATGAAGGAGACCGTAGCGTGTTAGATATGTAGAAGGAACAATCATACGACTCTTAAGTGATTCTATAGGTGTGATTTCTCCTATCAGGCAACAGAAGACCTTCCTCAAGACCTTGCCACAATGAACCTGCAAAATGAGAAAGATCAGGATGAGAACATGTATGTTGACTCAGGTGCAACCACTCACATGACAAACTCCACAGGTAGTCTGTCAAAATTCAAACCTTATAAAGGAAAGGACAGAATTGTAGTAGGAAATGGCTCGGAACTTGGTATAACACATGTTGGAAGTACAAAAATGTCTGGATTAAAAATAAATGAAATGCTTGTAGTACCTGAACTTAAGAAGAATCTTATCTCAGTTAGTAAGCTAACAAAGGACAATGCCTGCACAATTGAGTTTTCTGATTCTGATTTTGTTGTAAAGGACAAGAAAACAAGGATGCTGCTGGCCAAAGGATCTAAGAAGAATGAACTGTATGCATTAGAGGATAACAATTTGCAGGCTTTGACAGCAATACAAAGTTGGAAGGATTCAGATAGTATCTGGCCCACAAGACTTGGACATCCAAACCTTAGATCAATAAAAGTTTTAAATAACTATAAGTGCATTAATGTTAGTAGTTGGAATAAGAATCCTACTGTTCGTGTTAGCTGTCAACTAGGAAAAAAATGTAAATTGTCATTTGATTCAAGAAATAAGATTGAGAAAGAACCTTTGTTGCAAATTCATTGTGACTTATAGGGTCCTGCTCCTGTTGAATCATCCAAACATATGAAGTATTATGTTATTTTTGTTGATGATAATACCAGATATACCTGGATTTATCCCTTGAGAACCAAAGTATGAATTCTTTGAAACATTTCTTAAGCTCCAAAAAATGGCAGAAAACCAATTCTCAAGGAATATAAAGATTTTCCAATGTGATGGTGGAGGAGAATTTTGTAAAACTGATTTCATTAAACATTTGGACAATTGTGGTATTGTGAAGCACATTTCATGTCCAAATACACCTGAAATAAAATGGCATTGCAGAAAGAAAGCACAGACATATAGTAGAGACTGGTTTGACAATGCTATTTCATGCCAAGTTACCTCTATTTCTTTGGGTTGAAGCCTTTTTAACTGCAGTCTATCTGATAAACAGATTGCCATCCTCTGTGCTCAAAATGCAGACACCATTCTTCAAATTATTTGGTGAACATCCAGACTATAATAGTTTGAAGGTATTGGGTTGTAGATGTTTTCAATATTTGAAAGGCAAAAATATATTTTCGCCCAAGACATATCCTTAGGTGTTCATTGGTTATAGTAGTCTTCACAAGGGGTATAGGTGTTATCATCCAACTAGCAGGAGAGTTTATGTGTCCAGGCATATTGTCTTTGATGAACAAACACTGCCTTATGCTCAGATGTACAAACAAGGAGGCAGCACAGTGTTGACACCCAATTTTTTTCTGTATATTTTTATATGCAAAATACTTTCAAAATAGCATATGTATGCATATATAAGTGTGTCCAAATGATATAGTATTTTTTCTAATTTTTAAAAGATTTTTAAATCAATTTAATGCCCTATTTTAGCAATACAAAAACCAATAATTATTCCTCAAATTATCATTTTTGGTGATTAATTTATTTTATTCTCATATTTATCCCAAAATATAGCTAAGGTAATTTTTACACGTTTTTACAAATTTATTTAATATTTTTAAAGCTAAATTGCATATAATTGCAATATTAGCCTTTTTAAGAATTAATTGCGTTTATAATTAAAATTTTGATTCCAGTATTTTTAATCTAATAATTATATATTATTAATTAATTTAGCACCATTAATTTATTTTCAGAAAGCATTTTACTATTTTTTATAAAATAAAAAGAGGAAAAGCTGCTATTTAAATATTTAGCCCTATTTCATTTCAACTATAGCCCAAATCAACCCCCCAATTAACCCAATCTCAACACAAAAATTACCCGATCCAATTCCTAAACTACCCGCCCCTGACCCAGATCGGAAG
>NW_017673847.1:70807-80893 GCF_001879085.1 Nicotiana attenuata
AAAAAGGGGAAAAGCGACTATTTAAATATTTAGCCCTATTTCATTTCAACTATAGCCCAAATCAACCCCCCAATTAACCCAATCTCAACCCCAAAATTACCCGACCCAATTCCTAAACTACCCGCCCCTAACCCAATTAAAAACCCCCCAGACCTATTTTTTAATCCCAGCCGTTGATCTAACAGATCAACGGCTCACACTCCATCTTTCCTTTTCTAATTTACCAAACCCCCCAACCCTATTTCATTTTCAATTATCCGCCGCCCCTGAAACCCTCCCCTCTCTCAAACACTCTCGAACCTTCCCTAACCCTAGCCGCCTCTCATCGTCTTCCACCGTGAAACCCACCGGAATCCATGGCTTCTCAGGCCATAAGAGTCTTATACTCACCTGCCCTTGCTCTTACACACCGGATACCTGAAGAATCGAGGCCAGACCTCGAAGCTTTGCGCTCAGACCTTCGCCAATTCAAGGTTCCAGAGTCATCGCCGGCCTTGCTTCGGAGTACCATGGTGTTTTGAGCCTGGTTCTGACTTCTCCGACTCAGGTCAATGAACTTTTTAAAGCCTTTCTCATTCTAGGGTTCTTTTGAAACCCTAACTCTTCGAGGTTTTTCTCCGATTCTTTTTAGATCTGTTGTGTATCTATGCTCTACTTGAGTTTTCAAATGATTTCCCTAACTTTTATTTTGAAAATTACTTTCAACATCCTTCTTTTCCGATTTAGGGTTTTCTGGCAAGTGTTTAAGTGTTTTATGATTTTTCCTCTTTGTTATTCGTGTGTTTGCCTCTGCTGTGTTCTCGTATCATCTTTTGTATGCTTCTCTTACTGTATTTTCCTATACTATGGTCTCGTAGACTTCTCTACTGTATTTTTACCATGTTCTTATATGTTTATCTTACTGTGTTTTCCTATATGCTTTTCTGCTATACTTTCCCGGTGTTCTTGTGTTCTTCTACTGTATTTTTCTACTAAGTTTTTAAGTTTCTTTGTTTGCCTTCTACTGAGCCCTGTTCAGGTTTCTTCTCAGCATGCTTTCTCTACTGTTCTTATCAGTATTTGCCAGTATGTTCTTTGAATCCTTCTACTGTGATTGCATTGTTACTTGGCTATCATATTTTCTCATAGGTTCTGTTGTTGAAGAAGCCTGTTCTTTTCTGAAACTTCTAAACATGATTTCGATTCAATTGCTTGCCCTCTCATCTTTGCTTTATGGTTTGCTTGAACTAGAGTTTTATTTCGAAACCCCTAATTCTTTCAGACTGACTTTGTGTCTCTGAACTGAGTTTGGACATTTGTTTTCATACAATGCTGATCTTTTTGCTAAACTCTTCTACACTGGATTTTTTTCTACTAATTTACACGACAGTCCTCTTTCACGCTCACATGCTCCTCATATATGATGAATTCTCCTCTAAATGGTTTTCAAATTTGCAACTAGTGTAAGCTTCTTTCTGAATATAGCTTAATTGATTTCTTTCCATCTTTTACTGATTTCCTAGGTGACTCGACTTAGGTGAAACCCTTCTTCATCTTTTATGACTTGGTTCATTCATACTAAATTTCAGACCTTGTGATTTACTGGCTGTTAATTGATTTCCTTCCCTTATTTGCACAAACCGTGTATTGTCAAAACCCTGTCCTTAAATAACCTTTATGTATTTGCCCTCAATTGCATGCTTTACACAAAGTGTTTATTTAATTCCTTTCCTTAAATGGTTTTACTCGTTTGAAACTGAATCCCTTAATTAAAGGGAGTCTTATGTAATTGATTTACAATCAGTCTTCAATTATTTTCTTACCTTATTTTCTCATGACTTTCACACTATAAATACATGACTCTTTAACACAAAGCATACACGATTAATAATCCTCCACTACTACTTTTACAATCTCTTCTGAACTCTTACTAGAACTCTCTCTTCTTGTCTGCATTCTGACTTTCACAAGACTACTGCTTTTCCTATTTGTTTCCTTTGAAACTGGTATGTTCTAATTTAGATTTCAGCATCATCACAATGTGTTTATTTACAGCTTTTTGTATCCCTGCCTACTTTACTACTTCTGAATTAAATACTTAAACTAGCATGTTGTTTTCTTTTGCTTGTTTCTATTATGAACCCCTCCTCCCTATCCCCTTTATGTGCTGTGAGTTGCAGTTTAAAATGTGGCAATATGCAAGTTATTGTCTATGGTTTGAACTTGATCCCTTAAAGGATCCTAACTTCTAAAAAATGTATTCTAACAGGCTTATGGGGTAGGCCAGCATTCCTCATTGCTGAGTATAACCCACCAGCTTGCTGTTGCTTTTCCTTTACTATCTCCCCATTCCCTATACCCTTATGTGTATTAATGTGAACTGTTTTGTCACGACCCAATTCTCACCCGGTCGTGATGGCGCCTCTCGTGAAGATAAGGCCAGCCAACAGAAACAATCAACATTGCTTTTAACATTTTCTTAGCATAAACAGGTTTAATCCATAAATACTGATTAATCACACGTGCGGAAATAAACGTAACATAACGGGAAACAACCATCCCAAACTCAACCCGATGATCGGGGTGTCACAAGTCACGAGCTACTATAGAGTTGATGAAAAATATACTACAAGTCTGGAAAACATAGTCTGAAGATGAATAAAATATGCAGAAGATAAGGAAGAAACGGGGCTGTGGACGTCGACAGCTACCTCGTCCCTCCCGGTCCGCCTGGTCTGGAAGGAAATCAGCGCTCAGGTACGAACTCAGAGGTGCCTGTCTTTGCACACATGGTGCAGGAAGTAATGTGAGTACTCCGACCCAGTGAGTAATAAAAATAAATAATGACTGAGAACATAAAATCCCACAAGGGCACAAATAATGCTATCTCAAGCAGCAACTTCAGAATAATAGTAGAAACCAGTGAGAAATAATAAGAAAAACCTTTTTGAAAACAGTTAAACATCAATTGTACTCAATCAGTAAGTCAGCCATTGTTACCTGATCGGTCAGCCATTGTTACCTGACCAAACGCGTACTCCAGTGTCATTGTTACCACTGGTCGATCATAGTTACCTGACTGGTCAGTCATTGTTACCTGACCAATCACATTTAACAGTGTCATTGTTACCACTATTCAATATTAAATCACTCTAGATGGGTACCCGCGCTCATTGTGGGTGTGCAGACTCCGGAGGGGCTTCTACAGCCCAAGCTCTATCAACAAGGCCTGAAAGCCTGAACAGTATCAATACGAGGCCTGAAAGCCTCCTCACCTCACTCATCATGCCCCCACACAAGGCCCTCGGCCTCAATCAGTCCAGAAATAGTCAACAGCCCCTCTGGCAACAGTAAAGCAATAATACTCAGCTCAAACAATAGTTCAAATATCAGTTTAAAACTCCAAGTTTGAGTAAATATGGCTGAGTTCAAGAAAACAGTGTAAATCACATGGACTGAATTCAAATAATATTTCTAACAGTGAGGAAAACAGTGATGATAGTTCATAAAGAGTTCAAACAGTCGGCAATAAGCCCCAAATATGGCAATAAGCCCAAATCATGGTGAAAACAACAAGTCATTGCTAATACGCGGTAAAATATCATCCGGATTGGACCAAGTCACAGTCCCCAATAGTAAATGACCCCGCGCTCGTCATGGAACGCGTGTCTCAACTCAACATAGCACCAAGTTGTGCAAATCCGGGGTTTCAAACCCTCAGAACATAATTTAAAATTATTACTCACCTCTAGCCGGCCGATAACCTAGCTCGCCAAGACTTTCCCTCTCGAATCGACCTCCTCGCGCGTAGGATCTGACCAAAAGCACAAAGGATACATCACAATAGGCTAACAAATCGTAACCCAATCGAAAAGACTCGAAAAACAACCAAAATCACGAAGTTGGCAAAACCCGAGCCCCGGGCCCACTTCTCGAAAAATTACGAAATTTACATCACCGGATTCCTCGTCTCGCCACGAGTCCATACATATCAAATTCATCAAAATCGGACTTCAAATGCCCCTCCAAATCCCAATTTTTCATTCCAAAATATAAGCCCTAGTTCTTCCAATTTTTTCCCAATTTTTCCAAGAATTAAAAGTAGATTCTTCAAATAAATGATATTTCTAGACCATAGGACTTACCTCCAATTACTTCCCAGTCAAAATCCTCTAAAAATCGCGTCAATAGCTCCCAAGCTCGCTCAACAATGGAGGAAAAAGGGTGGAGCTCGCGGATGAATTAAACCCCCTTTAAACCTTCTGCCAACAGTCCATTTTCGCTTCTGCGGTCCCGCTACCGCTTATGCGGGACCGCTTCTGCTGCCAAATGACCGCTTATGCGGTTTTTCATTAATTACACAGCTTCCGCTTTTGCGATTCACTATCCGCTTTTGCGGATCTCCCAAGACCGCTTCTGCGGTTAAAAACGCGCTCCTGCGGACCCGCTGATGCGGAAAGGGTCCGCTTATGCGGAACTCTTCACTCAAGCACCAAAATCGCTTCTGCGCCCTTATACCCGCTTCTGCGGTCCATTTCCGCAGAAGCGGAAATACCAGATGACAGCAATTTCCAGACCTGCTACAACTTCAAAAACTCTCGTTTAACCACTCAAATTCACCCCCGAGGCCCCCGGGACCTCAACCAAAAGCACCAACCCATCCTAAAACCTTGTTCAAACTTGTTCCAATCCTCAAAACACGTCAAACAATGCTAAAACCATTAAATCACATCGGATTCAAGCCTAAGTTTCTTAAAAACTTCCGAAACTCACATTCGATCAAAAACCCAACCAAACGACGTCCAAATGACCTGAAATTTTACCCGCACATCCAAAATCACCTAACCAAGCTACTACAACTCTCGGAATTCCATTCCGAACCCCGGATCAAAATCTCACCTACCAACCGGAATTCGCCAAAAATTCATCATTCGCCAATTCAAGCCTAATTCTACACCGGACCTCCAAATTCAATTCCGATCACACTCCTACGTCACAAATCATCCCCCGAAGCTAACCAAAACATCGGAATTCACATCCGAGCCCTCTAACTACATAGTCAATTCCGGTTGACTTTTCCAAAACAAGCTTCCTTCTAAGAGGCTAAGTGCCTCATTTCCAACTAAAACCAATCCAATTCCATCCGATCACCTCAAATACCAATATTGAAATGCAGGGGAACATAATATGGGGACAACGGGGCGGTAACTCACGTGACGACGGGACGGGTCATCACATGTTTCCCTTTCCCCTTTCCTCTTTTCAGAATCCAGCACTTGCACTCTCTCTTAGTTCCTAGGTTCTGCCCCCTCTTGTGAGCCTTGCCTTGGGACCTTGAGTTCCCTCTGAACTTGGACACCTGAGGGTTGGCCCTTCCACACTGCACTATGTCCTAGTTTGGTAATGTATTTGGGGTGTAAGCACTACCCGGAGTTTATGTGAGACTCTTAGGGAACTCTGACACACCCCAAATGAGAGAAAGGCTTTGAAATCTGATCTTTGGAGTTGGTTTACTTCATCCGTCAGACAGGAAGTCTGAATCAGGCTCTCCTTGGTTGTAATTTTCAATTACTAATGTATTTTCTTTACTTTCTTTGGATTGTAATAACTTTGTAATAAACTTTCTGGGATGGTTAGTGAAAAGGGAGGGGTAACCATGCATATTAAAAAGGTAGATAACTTGCCTATAGGAATCTCTAATTTCAGCATTTTTCATATAGATAACTTGCCTATAGGAATTTTTGATTTTAGCATATAGCTACCATGCCTATAAGATTTCTGCATTTTTCATATAGCTACCATACCTATAAGGACTTCTGCATTCCCATTTAGTTACCACGTCTATAAGAATTTCAGCATTCTCATTTAGATGTCATGACTATAGGGATCCTGCACTTTCATGTAGATATTATGTCTATAGCTTCTGCACACGCATGTAGAAAATTCCCTTCTGATTCTTGCATACCCGCTTCTCACTAGGCAAACTTGTTTATAGGTCCTAATAACCAAAAAAGTGTAATCAGATGTCACGTTCATAATAAGATGTAACACCTAGATATCATGTTGTAGGTTTTCTGCATTTTTCATATCTATAAAAGTGTTTAAAATCAACAACGCGTAGAAAGCATGCCTATAGGAACTATCAACCAAGTCTGAAACGTTTCCACTCGCTTCTGAGTCTAAAACCAGTAATAATGCTTGCAGAACCTGTAAATTTGCTAAAGTTGGCTTTTCTTTAATAATCTGGTAACCCCTCTTAATCAGTATGTATTCAATCTATTTCATTCTTTTCTGAAATCGGTAGATATCATGTCTATAGGAGTTTTTGTCCCACACCTAGGCAAGCCTTAGGGTAAAGTTTTTAAACTGCACCAGTCTCTATCAATTACGACCAGCAGGCAAGCCTAGTTCGGACTTCTTATCTGGAAATATTTGATAAATCAGCCTGCCCCAGCTTTTATTTGTAATCAGACCTTAATCAGTACGTGCAAGACATGCTAAACTATATGCTTTTCTTTGATCTAAGGAGGCGTGTTTGAGCCTTATTTGTTTATGTGCTTTCCCCATTCTTGCTATATGTGTTCTTGCTTGTCGCCTTAGTATTTTTACCTTTGAAACTATAAAAGCCCAACCCTTCCCTTTTAGGATTAGTAGTCCTAAATGCCTCCGGGACTGATAGGATTGGGGCGGGTAATAGCATGCAATAAGAAAACGAGACTATTCCGCGCTTTAATACCTTAACGGGGTGGGAAAGGGTAGATATGGATATGATGACCACGCGATAACATCACGCGTAAGAGTGATTACCGGATGTTGTGTGGGGTGATCCATATTATTAATAAACCTAGGACCCCCTTCCCTTTTGTTTCTTCGTTTCTTTTTAAATCTTTTAAAACGTTTCTTTTAAGAAAATCAACTCTGTTTAATGCTTTCCAACTTTGTTTATTTCTAACCTTTATGTGAAAAATCCCCTCTTATTTGAAGTCCTACTTGTCTATATGTTATTTGTACCTTAAGTCACAACAATAGCTTGGCCAGAAAGCACACTAGTGGATTCTGAGGGGTGCCTAACACCTTCCCCTTGGAATAATTTCAAGCCCTTACCCTGTCTCTGGTTATCCAAAATCAAGCCCTTCTTAGTGTCCTAATGCACTTAAATCATTAGGTGGAGACTCTTCAATTCCATAAACCCAATTCCCAAAAAGGGAATGAGTTGTCTTCCCAAATGTCATAAACCCGATTTCTGCGGAGGAAAAAGGGGACGCGACATCATGGGGACTTTGCCGGGGAATTCTTTTAGGCTTTTACCATTTCAAGCTGTTACTGTGACTTACATTTCTTATGTGCCTCTATTTGTTTAATCCGTTCAAGTATTTAATTCCTTCTCCTACTGCAAAAACTGACTCGTTTCTTTGTTTCTTTCCTTTATTTCTTTACTTCTTTCCTTTACTACTGTTTTAAATTATGAGGAATTGCTTTTGTAACGTGCAAATACGTGACAACTTATTTTAATTATTGCATAAGCATGTTTTCAACATCATATTCCACTCGTGCGAAACAAAATACCATAGCAACGCTTATAATGAGTGGTTGCGCCCTTCCAATATTATCACCCCCTAAATCCGGCAAAGGCATATTTGCGGTAAAACCAGTCGATCAACGGTGTAGTCGACGGTTCCGCGCCTTTCCCTCTTGAGTTGTCCGCTCAAGGGTACCAGTCTAATACCCCATAGAAACCTTACTCTGTTTAATTGTTCATGCATCATGGTCAAACCTAGCCGAGTCAGTTATGTTGTCCGCATAATGACTCTTTAAGATAGACTTGTCCAAAGTCCACTGGGTTTTCCCAAAACCCAAACGGACACTACCACGTTTTGTGCATTTATTTGGAGAACTAAAATGCTTTTATACCAATTGTTGATATTAAATAGTCGAGTCTGGTGGGGGTAAGGGCCTAACCTTTTTGTCTTGCAGAAATATGAGGCACGAAGTCCCTAGATTCGGCATGGTCACCCACATCCACCCCAAACTGCTAAGCTGGTGGAAGGATCTTCATTCCAGTGATCAGACTCTTGTCCGGAATATTTGGGGAACCTACCCTCTCTCTTGGAAATTCAACCCAACAACAAAATCATAGAAGCTGCTACCCTATTCTGGGATTGTGATAGGTCTGTGTTCCGCTTCGGAGACATTGAGATGACACCCCTGCTTGAGGAAATATGAGGACTGGCTGGAATACCGTGGGAAACGCCGGGTCTGTTAATGCCGGAAAACCGCAAAGGTAGAGGTTTTCTTAAAATGATGGGTCTAAAGAAGAATCCAGACTTGACATGTTTAAAAGAGTCGTACATTCCCTTTGACTATTTGTACGAGAGGTACGGCCACAACAAATCTTACCGTACTTATCCTGACGAGTTCACCCTTACATCATTGGGGCATATTCACCGAAGGGTCTTTGTCTTCATGTTCTGTTTCTTGGGGATGATAGTGTTTCCAATTAAGAAAGCAAGAATCCATACCAGGCTAGCTATGGTCACCAAAACTCTAATGGAAGGAATTGACGGACAACCATTCAGTCTTGTGCCAATGATCATTGCAGAGATATACCGAGCCCTAGAAAGGTGTCAACAAGGAGCCAAACATTTCGAGGGATGTAATCTTTTACTTCAACTGTGGCTCATGGAACATCTCCAAAAGGGTGAGTACCGACAGGAAATCCATCGAAGGAACTGGGACGATCATATCGCCTTTCATCACCCAAAGAGAATGAATTACATACCCAACATGTTGGCCCAACCGGAAAATGCTAGAGAGTGGGTCAAACTCTTTGATGATTTGACTGAAGACCGGGTACAATGGATTTTTGAGTGGTTCCCTACTGAAGAATTCATCGTTCGATCCAGGGATGTGCCATTTCTGATACTGATCGGTTTGAGGGGAACCTACCCTTATGTCCCTCTCCGAGTTATAAGACAGGCTGGTAGGAAGCAGGTTATACCAAGGGTCGACAAGATGAGTCATTTCCGGGCTGACTTCCAGGCTGACGATAGTCCGTACAGGTGCCAGGCTCAGCATATGTGGCACTGCAAAATTGTCTTGGGAAAGGACACCATCGAACCAGACCGATACCATGCTGGTTGTACCCCAAACTACTCAGGCTGGCTCGAGGACAATCACAATGGTCTGGGTCAACCCGGGTTTGTTCGAGGTCACATGATCATCGATGAAAAGGCTGAAGCACATGTCAAGTACAACCAACTGCACAAGAGGATTCGGGAATGTGAAAGTGAGCACCGGGAGATACAGGAAGCCAATCAAAAACTAATTGAAGAGTGGAAGGATATGGCTGTCAATGCCAACAAACGATTGGTCTATTTGGAGCAAGGCATAGTAAAATTGGAAAAGAAGTTTCTGAAGAGGGTCGAAGATTGCCGGACTGCTGAAGGAAATGAAGGCGGACATCTGGCCAGAGCTTACCTGCTACTAGGACTGCGCGAGCTGGGAGAGCTGTTCGATGGAGCCACCAATGCCGAGTCTGGGGAAGGTCCCTCTGGGACCAAATAGATAGGAATTTCCATTTCCGCTTTATGAGATGTAATAAGGCCAATGGCCATTAGTGATTTTTATTTTCTTGTCATTTAGTGTCGTTTTAGGATTCGTCTACCTTTTATCAATGAAATGAGGCATTTAGCATTCTAAGTTCTCCAAATTAACTTGTCGCTAGGCCTACCTCGGGCACAACGAGGTCCCCAAAATTAGGACGCGCTTTATATTTCAAGCACTACGTGTTTAAATATTGCGACATTTTCTTATGATCCTTACTGACTTATCACCTTTTTGTTTTTACTTTTTGTTTATTCCCCTCCCCAAAGGTTAGTTCGTAAACTCTGGCAACATCATCATATTTTACGATATCCAGGGGCCCTACACCTACTCCTCCTCCGAGTTCTGCCAGACACAAAAACAAAGGAAAAATGGAAGATTCGAACAACCTAGCTGAACGGGTAGAGGTCACTCATGGTACTCTGGTCCCCAAGGAAAATGCATCCCAACTAGAACAAAAGCTGTTGAAGTTTCAGGAAGAACTTGATCAAGTCCGGAATCTGG
>NW_017673847.1:80909-114734 GCF_001879085.1 Nicotiana attenuata
CGCTTCTGCCGGCTCCGCACCTGCGGCCAAATCTTCGCAGGTGCGGAAATACCAGATATCAGCTGCCTCAGCTTTTCTTCAACTCCAAATTTGATCCGTTAACCACCCGGAATCCACCCGAGGCCCCCAGGACCTCAACCAAACCTACCAACCAATCCCAAAACACGTTACGAACTTGCTCGAGGCCGTTAATCATATCAAACAACGCTAAAATCACGAATTTCACCCCGATTCAAGCTTTATGAACTCTGAACTTTCCAACTTCTACTTCCTATGTTTAAACATATCAAATCATGTCCGATTGACCTCAAATTTTGCACACAAGTCATATTAGACATTACGAACCTATTCCAACTTCCGGAATCGGATTCCGACCCCGATATCAAAAAGTCCACTTCCGATCAAACTTCTCAAAAACCTTCAGATTTCTATCTTAAGCCAAATGGCTTCAAAATGACCTACGAACCTCCGACTTCACTTCGGATCGCGCTCCCAACTCCAGAATCACCATACGGAGCTACTCCCAGACCCGAAATCCCAAACAGACATCGATAACACTGAAATGCACTTCAAGCCAAACTTAAGAAATTTCTTCCAAAAATTCTAACTTCCACAATAGACGCCAAAACGCTCCCGGGTTATCCAAAACCCGAATCGGGCATACGCCCAAGTCCAAAATCATCATACGAACCTGCTGGAACCTTCAGATCCTGATTCCGAGGTCGTTTACTCAAAATTCCATTCCTAGTTCATTCTTTCAACTTTAAGCTTCCAAAATAAGAATTCTCTTTCCAAATCAACTCTGGACTTCCCGAAATTCAATTCCGACTGCGCGTACAAGTCATAATACCTGAAATGAAGTTGTTATGGCCTCAGACTGATGAACGACGCGCTAGGGCTCAAAACGACCGGTCGGGTCGTTACATTTATTACTTTCACTAACATCATTTTTTGTTTTTCAGAAGGAAAAAGAAAAGACTATCCAACTTGCTAATATATACTTTATTTGTTCATATATTTTTGTTATTTATTCTTTATATCATTTTTTTCGAATTAATAATAATAATAATCACCAATCGTTCCGCGCTTAGCGCTCTTTAACGACTCGAGAACACCGTTTAGGTATTTTCTTAGGCCCAGATTTCTCTTAGGTCCATTCCGATTCTTAGAGTCCAATTAAGATATCCTTTTATTTTTGAAGTAGGAACTTTTGCCCGCAAATTCTCTAACAAGATTTCGTTAAAGTTGATATAATCTTTCATAATTAGGTAATATATTTTTTCCCATCTAATTTCTCGAGTTAAGGTTATATGCATTCTTTTCTTAAAAATACAGTTACATATTTTTCAAATATTGCCACTCGTGCCTCACATAATTTTATACCTTCAATTCTCACGCAGATCTAAACCTCTATCTCCAATAATGTAGAAATAAATAAGTTTCATAAAATATATTTAGCATTTTACCTATGTCTTAAAATTTTCAGCTTCGTGCCAATTCACATTTCTCAAGTTGGTAGATGTCCAAACTTACGCAATTTATTGAGCAATAGAAGGCCACTATTTTGGTTAATTTGCATCGTCAAATTATTCTAAATTTTTACCTATTCAATTTGTCACGACCCAATTCCCACCCGGTCGTGATGGCGCCTCTCGTGAAGACAAGGCCAGCAAACAGAAACAATCAACATTTGCTTTTAACATTTTCTTAGCATAAACAAGTTTAATCCATAAATACTGGTTAATCACACGTGCGGAAATAAACGTAACATAACGGGAAACAACCATCCCAAACTCAGCCCGATGATCGGGGTGTCACAAGTCACGAGCTACTACAGAGTTGATGAAAAATATACTACAAGTCTGGAAAACATATTCTGACGATGAATAAAATATGCAGAAGGTAAGGAAGAAACGGGGCTGTGGACGTCGACAGCTACCTCATCTCTCCTGGTCCGCCTGGTCTGGAAGGAAATCAGCGCTCAGGTACGAACTCAGCGGTGCCTGTCTCTGCACACATGGTGCAGGAAGTAATGTGAGTAATCCGACCCAGTGAGTAATAAAAATAAATAACGACTGAGAACATAAAATCCCACAAGGGCACAAATAATGCTATCTCAAGCAGCAACTTCAGAATAATAGTAGAAACCAGTGAAAAATAATAAGAAAACCTTTTTGAAAACAGTTAAACATCAATTATACTCAATCAGTAAGTCAGCCATTGTTACCTGACCGGTCAGCCATTGTTACCTGACCAACGCGTACTCCTGTGTCATTGTTACCACTGGTCAATCATAGTTACCTGACTGGTCAGTCATTGTTACCTGACCCATCACATTTAACAGTGTCATTGTTACCACTATTCAATATCAAATCACTCTAGATGGGTACCCGCGCTCACTGTGGGTGTGCAGACTCCGGAGGGGCTCCTACAGCCCAAGCGCTATCAACAAGGCCTGAAAGCCTGAACAGTATCAATACGAGGCCTGAAAGCCTCCTCACCTCACTCATCATGCCCTCACACAAGGCCCTCGGCCTTAATCAGTCCAGAAATAGTCAACAGCCCCTCGGGCAACAGTAAAGCAATAATACTCAGCTCAAACAATAGTTCAAATATCAGTTTAAAACTCCAAGTTGAGTAAATATGGCTGAGTTCAAGAAACAGTGTAAATCACATGGACTGAGTTCAAATAATATTTCTAACAGTGAGGAAAACAGTGATGATAGTTCATAAAGAGTTCAAACAGTCGGCAATAAGCCCCAAATATGGCAATAAGCCCAAATCATGGTGAAAACAACAAGTCATTGCTAATACGCGGTAAAATATCATCCGGACTAGACCAAGTCACAGTCCCCAATATTAAATGACCCTGCGCTCGTGATGGAACATGGGTCTCAACTCAACATGGCACCAAGTTGTGCAAATCCGGGGTTTCAAACCCTCAGAACATCATTTAAAGTCATTACTCACCTCTAGCCGGCCGATAACCTAGCTCGCCAAGCCTTTCCCTCTCGAATCGACCTCCTCGCGCATAGGATCTAACCAAAACCACAAAGGATACGTCACAATAGGCTAACAAATCGTAACCCAATCAAAAAGACTCGAAAAACAACCAAAATCACGAAGTTGGCAAAACCCGAGCCCCGGGCCCACTTCTCGAAAAATTACGAAATTTACATCACCGGATTCCTCGTCTCGCCACGAGTCCATACATATCAAATTCATCAAAATCGGAGTTCAAATGCCCCTCCAAATCCCAATTTTTCATTCCAAAATATAAGCCCTAGTTCTTCCAATTTTTCCCAATTTTTCCAAGAATTAAAAGTAGATTCTTCAAATAAATGATATTTCTAGACCATAGGACTTACCTCCAATTACTTCCCCGTCAAAATCCTCTAAAAATCGCGTCAATAGCTCCCAAGCTCGCTCAACAATGGAGGAAAAATGGTGGAGCTCGCGAATGAATTAAACCCCCTTTAAACCTCCTGCCAACAGTCCTTTTTCGCTTCTGCGGTCCCGCTACCGCTTATGCGGGACCGCTTCTGCGGCCAAATGACCGCTTATGCGGTTTTTCAATAATTACACAGCTTCCGCTTTTGCGATTCACTATCCGCTTTTGCGGATCTCCCAAGACCGCTTCTGCGGTTAAAAACACGCTCCTGCGGACCCGCTGATGCGGAAAGGGTCCGCTTATGCGGAACTCTTCACTCAAGCACCAAAATCGCTTCTGCGCCCTTATACCCGCTTCTGCGGTCCATTTCCGCAGAAGCGGAAATACCAGATGACAGCAATTTGCAGACCTGCTACAACTTCAAAAACTCTCGTTTAACCACTCAAATTCACCCCCGAGGCCCCCGGGACCTCAACCAAAAGCACCAACCCATCCTAAAACCTTATTCAAACTTGTTCCAATCCTCAAAACACGTCAAACAACGCTAAAACCATTAAATCACATCGGATTCAAGCCTAAGTTTCTTAAAAGCTTCCAAAACTCACATTCGATCAAAAACCCAACCAAACGACGTCCAAATGACCTGAAATTTTACCCGCACATCCAAAATCACCTAAAGAAGCTACTGCAACTCTCGGAATTCCATTCCGACCCCCGGATCAAAATCTCGCCTACCAATCGGAATTCGCCAAAATTCAACATTCGCCAATTCAAGCCTAATTATACATCGGACCTCCAAATTCAATTCCGATCACACTCCTAAGTCACAAATCATCCCTCGAAGCTAACCGAAACACCGGAATTCACATCCGAGCCCTCTAACTACATAGTCAACTTCCGGTTGACTTTTCCAAAACAAGCTTCCTTCTAAGAGGCTAAGTGCCTTATTCCCAACTAAAACCAATCCAATTCCATCCGATCACCTCAAATACTGACACTGAAATGCAGGGGAACATAATATGGGGACAACGGGGCGGTAACTCACGTGACGACAGGCCGGATCGTCACACAATTCAAGTGTCTGTATCGTCTTATTTCGGGTCGTTGAGAATAATCTTCGCGCACCCATTACTTCTAAGTATTGGCATATGAGTCAAGGTACTATCCCATAAGTCTCAAAACAGTTGATATCGTATTCCGGGTCTCGACAAATTTATGATTTGCCAACGCTAATAAAATAAAATAAAAAATAATAATAGAGTCATTTCATGTCCAATTGACTCGTGTATCCTAATGAAGTATCTTGATTCTAAGCTTGTCGATATTCAAATAGCCAAAAATTATTTTTAACGTCAAACTATTCATCTCTGTCCTTTTTGAAACACAATCTATATAAGGCTCGATCTCATTATAGTAAAAAAAATTTCCTCAAAAAAAGGAAACTGGGGCAGAATTATTTTTTATGCAAATTGATCAGCTTTAAAGACATTGAGTACGCTTTCATAGGACATCATGCCATGGAGTAGTCATTAGAAACTTTCTAAAAATTGGGGCGATTTTTGAAATATGCCATAGTCATGCAAAGAAAAGGAATTATGCTAGAGCTAAAGCTTTGATTTTCGACATAAGTCGGCCTTTCACAAAACTATAAATCAATTCACTTCCATGTCAACCAGTCTCAAGTATTAGAGCCCTCTAGATAACAAGTCATTCTCGTCCATCCATTTTGCACTTAGGCTATCATTTCTAGTTTAGGGCTCCTACTTAACCATATCATGAATTAATCAATCTAACTTTATTATTTCGTGCATTTATATGATGAATACGCTAACACTTTATTTTTTGTTTGTAAAAGTTTTTTTTTTTAAAGGTTGCCTAGCATTGAACACTTTTTTGGCTGCGAATCTGCATAAACGACAGGACTATAATGGCAGACAGATTTGAAGCATTCAATACCGGTATGAGATTTTTGCAAACAGAAGGTGATGATACCGAGGCAAATGTGGTACGAAGAAACTTGTTGGTTAATCTGGGAAGCACTTTCAACCTTCTTCCAAATGCAACCTCCACCTCCAGCTCTACCCAAAATATTTGCTTAACCATATCTCCTTACCCAACTCCTACTTATGCAATCTCTCCACAAATGCCAATAACCGGCAATCCCAATCAAGTCATGATGATTCCTAATACCCAACTTCCTATAACCTCAACTCCATTTGAGGAGGACAAGCAAAACCAACTAGCTGTATGCTCGTATAAGAGACTTGAAAAATCAACCCAGCAGATTTGCCGCGAAAATTTGGAAAAAGAACTCCGTGATTTGAAGAAAGCCATTGGAGAAGAATTGCAATCAAAAAATCATCAAAGTCTAAGATATGAAGACTTATGCCTACAGCCTGATGTAGAACTCCCATCGGGTTATTTGGTACCGAAGTTTAATACTTTCAATGGGAAGGGCAATCCCATTTCTCATTTAAAGGACTACTGTAGCAGGTTAATTGGCATAGGACACAACGAGTCCATTCGGATGAAATTATTGTCTCAAAGCTTATCGGGACCTGCACTTGTTTGGTACACAAAACAAGATTTTAACAAATGGCACATATGGGATGATATGGCTCACGATTTTGTAAAGCAATATGAGTTCAACCTTGGAGTCGATCCAGACATGCATAGCTTGTGCAAAATAGAGAAAATGCCACATGAATCTTTTCAGGATTATGCAATCCGGTGGAGAGTTGAAGCTTCGAAGGTGCACCCTCCGCTATCCGAGAAATAGTTGATATCAATCTTCATTGACATTCAAAATGGCATATATTATGAAAAGCTGGCTACTGCAAACGTGCGTAATTTCTCAGACTTGATTAGAGTTGGGGACTTCCTAGAAAGCGGCATCAAAGAAGGAAAGGTTAGCATGCAAACTATCAATCATGCTTTACAACCAGAGATGCTGAAAATTGAAGGTAAAGAGAAGGAAAATGCCTCAGTTTCCATGACTATGCAATGCCATCATGATCACGGGATCTTGCAAAACCATGCCATCTCTAACGCCCGCAACATGCATCTCCAGCCTCCTCGCCAACAAAGCAGTCACCATCAACATCATCAAGCACAAGTCGCTTCTCAACTGAGTGAATCACGTGAGCACCTACTGTGGTTCCAACGTTCAGATTTGAACGGCTCCATTTGACTTCATTTGAAATCTGAAGCACAAAAAATATCCCGCCTAAAACACAATCCCTAGCTCTACATCTCCTATAAATACTCGTATTTGGGAGAGTTGAGGGCAACTTTGGCCGCCATTGCTTCTAAAAAACACACACACCTGTTATATATTTTTTTTTACTCTTGAAGGGTTTTCATACATAAATCTTCCAGTTCATTTCTATCCGAGATTCGGGATATTTCGTTAGAGAGTGGATCTTAGACTATCGCCCCGTTCAATGCCCAACAAAAGGTAAAATTCGATCCTTTCTGATTTCAATTTTTTCCACTCTTAGGTTTCTCTTCTTCAGTTATGCTGGAATATGTTAGTAGAATTTTGATATCACATGCTTGGAAAGATTCCGTGTTTAGAAATTCTATCTGACGTTTGGTTCAATTACTTGGAAGAGTATATCATGTTTAAGTTTAGAACCATTTCTTGCATTTTATAATCCATGTATCATGTATTATTTTTGTGTTTCTTCAGTGTATTATTATGCTTTTGGTTTAGATTTTAACTGCTAGAAACACGATTTTAGGACTAATCACTATTTTACTAATTTATGTCTTAAACGAAAAGAAAGTGCCTCCTGTTGAATATTTAATGTGTCTATTTTCTGGTTTGAATGCTAAAATAAAAATATGGCTTTAAGTTATTCCAAAGCTTAGGTATTGTGCTCTTATGTTCTGAATGCATGTTCGAAATATGCTTTAGCTAAATGAGAATCCATGTGTAACTTATGAATATTATATCTCCATAGTTTTATACATGATTAAACTCCAGCATTTCTGTTAATCTAACAATAGTCTTAAGGGTGTCAGCATGTATCTTTGCTAGTTCTTTACTTTCTTCTTAATTGTAAGGTTAGGTACTACACTGTCAGAATTTGTAAAGTAATTTCTTGTACCATATGTGCCTTCTTTCTCTTTCTAAGATCCTGTTTAACTGTAGTTTTTATATCTAAAGTAACTTTAAAAGAGTTTACAACATTTTCTTGTCTGCCATTGAGTTAGTTTAAATTATATTTTGGGATGTTATTCAAATAAGGAAGGTAATTTTATTTTTTCCTAAAGTGAAACATTGTTTGAGAAACTTTCTGTTGGTATAAGTTAGATTTCTTTATATTTCTGTTGGTATAAGTTACATTTCTTTAAACAAATAAGTTTGCAATATGTAAAAAAATTGTTTAAGTATGAGTTTGCAATCTGTGTGCTTCTTCTCTGATTGTTACTTCTATTAAGAAGTATATGGTCCTTTCTAACTCATTCTTCCTTTTTCTTTCTTTCTTTTGTTTTGCATGAACACCGGAGCCGAAGAGTCCTATTTTAAGACTCAACGACACCGCACTATTACGTGGAGTCAACGTATATTTCATTTTCTTATTCCTGAGACAGCGACAGAAATTACTTTGGGATAGAGAGCTAGTCAATTGCTCTTTTGGAATTCCTATATTTCTCATTTCTCTTTTCTTTGTGTTTGATGAAGTTTAAACATGTGGTTGTGCGTTGGAATCTTTTTTTGGTATTTGACAACTTTATCTATATGGTTTTTTTATAACATGCAACGTACCTTTTCACATAGGAGGTAACATCTAGATATTATGAAATCAGTAATTAACTTGTCAGCAGATTAGACTATTAGATTGGTTTGAAGGATTTAGCTGGTAGAATTTTGTCATCTAGATAAAGTGGATGTTTTATACTAAGTCCGAAGTCGGCAATGCTTTTAAAATAAGAAAACTACTTTCTACAGTTTCCTTTATCATTTTAAGAATTCAAGTTGACTTAGATTTCTTCACTTTAAATAGTTTTAAGAGTTAAAGTACTTTAAGTCTTCATCCCTCTCTAAATCAAAGAGTTTCTTTAAATACAGAGACCCAAATTTGCTTGGACTACTTAAATAGATATGATAATAGAAAGATTTTGCTACAATCTAAAAGGTTTAAGTTTTAAGTCTTCACGCTAAGCCGACTGCTTTGAGATATAATTATGCTATCTTAAATTTTAGTTCAGTTAACTATTTATCTTTCACCTGTATTTTTGAACACGCTCATTTATATTTTACACTTAGCATCTATTAACCTAAGTTTGACCGGTTAACCGTAATTGACGGATCATATAAGGTGCCTTCATAACCTTCCCTATAGGATTAATTAGAACCCTTACCTAGAATTTCTAAGGTTAAGCAGACCGTAAAAAATAGAGTTAACTTTAAGCACTTTAGCTAAAATTGGTGTCCTAATTCACCGTTAAAATAATTAGGTGGCGACTCTTTTAATCAATTAAACCTCGGTCTATCCCAATATGTTATACTCTAGTTTGACCCGTGTTAAAATGGGGTATAACACTGAGTCCGTTCATCACGGTGAAAATAACAACATAGCGCTCGGTGATGAGGTACCGCCCATTGATCCCGTCAGAATTCCAGTCACGGACCCGTTTGACGCTAACTCACATGTGGTTATCGACACAAATCTGCCTACCAACCCCGAGAATAGCGTCCGTGGTGGAGCCCAATCGAAAGCTCAAAATACACAAAACAACAGAGGAAACGGGATCAATTTACGGATGATCTTCGAAATGTTACAGGCTCAACAGGCAGCGATAGCTCAGTTACAGAATCAAAGCCACACACCGAGCAGAATTGAACCTGATTCGTCCTGGGAAGTCACCCGTAGGGACGAACCGGTTAGGTCGAATGAAAACGAACCGGGGACTAACCCCGAGATCATAAAAATGCTCGAGGAACTGACAAAACGGGTAGAATCATGGGAGAAAAAAATGGAAGCAAATGACAAAAAGGTGGAAACCTACAATTCCAGGCTCGACCAAATCTCAAGAGCACCCGGCGATACTGAAAGGCCTGGACTCCAAGAAGTTCGTGCAAAAACCATTCCCTCCGAGCGCGGATCCAAAGCCGATCCCTAAGAAGTTCCGCATGCCCGAGATTCCTAAATACAACAGAACGACCGACCTAAACGAGCATGTTACCTCCTACACATGCGCCATCAAAGGGAACGACTTGGAGTATGATGAGATCGAGTCTGTCTTGTTAAAGAAATTCGGAGAGACCCTGTCAAAGGGAGCTATGATATGATATCACAACTTACCTCCTAATTATATTAACTCATTTGCTATGCTTGCAGACTCTTTCATGAAAGCACACGGCGGGGTTATCAAGGTCGAAACCAGGAAGTTGGACCTTTTCAAAGTAAGACAGAAGGATAATGAAATGCCCAGAGAGTTTGTGTCCCAGTTTCAAATGGAATGAATGTATCTGCCACCGGTCGCTGATGATTGGGCCGTTCAAGCTTTCACCCAGGGGCTCAATGTTCGAAGCTCGGTGGCTTCACAGCAGTTGAAGAAAAACCTGATAGAATATATGGCTGTTAGTTGGCCCGACGTGCATAACCGGTATAAATCAAAAATCAGAGTCGAAGATGATCAACTTGGGCCCCCTTCGGGGTCCTTTTATCCTGTCAGAACCATCGATAGAGTCAAGAGAGATATCGACCATGAACCGAGGTCAAACAGGGATCGATATCAACCATACAATGGAGACCGAACAAGTAGTAGGTCCCGGCGGAATTCTATGCGAAATGAAAGGAGAAGGGATCGAGGTCAGAGCAACCGGGGACTCATGAGAAAGAACAGTTCCGATAGGCCTATCGGGCCTAAGGAAGCACCGAGGTTATCGGAATACAACTTTAACATCGATCTACCACCATTGTGTCACCTATCGGACGCATCAAGGACACCAAATGGCCTCGACCTCTACAATCTGATACATCCCAAAGGGATCCCACCATAATGTCCAAATATCACGGCACTCATGGCTACAGAACAGAAGACTGCCGACAATTAAGAGAAGAGGTGGCCCGGCTGTTCAACAACGGGCATCTCCGATCGGGCCAAGAACCACTTCATGAACAGGGATTCTAACAAGAAGACCGAGCAGGAGGAACCTCAGCACGACATTAACATGACCATCGGTGGGGTCGACATTCCCCAGGGGCCGATGCTGAAATACGCCAAGGTATCCATCACAAGGGAAAAACGGACTCGAGATTACATACCGGAAGGAACCTCGTCTTTCAACAACGAAAATGCTGAAGGGATCGTGTAGCCCCACAGCGATGCACTGGTAATATCGGTACTCGTAAATAAATCTCGAATTAAGTGTGTGTTAATTGATCCAGGTAGCTCAGCCAACATCATCAGATCAAGGGTCGTGGAACAACTCGGCCTACAAGACCAAATCGTGCCTACGGTCCGAGTCCTGAACGGATTAAACATGGCATACGAGACCACTAAAGGGGAGATAACATTACTGGTGAATGTCGTCGAAACTGTGCAGGAAGCCAAGTTTTACGTAATCGAGGGGGATATGAGATAATGCTTTGTTCGGGAGGCCATGGATTCACAACATGAGAGAATTTCCCTAGACACAGCACCAGGTGCTAAAACTCCCAAAACCCAGCGGAGTCAAAACAGTTTTGTCACGCCCCAAACCGAGGGACATGACCGGCGCCCGACCGAGTAGCCCCAGTCAAGCGGACCTGGGTGCCTTTCCTATCCCACGTGTTACCCCGTATTTTCATTGCTCATTAATCAAGGAATTAGCCATTTATAATTAAAACACCTTTTTACAAAACATACATAACATACATGGTTACTTAATGAGGTTTACAACTTACATCGCCCAACATCCAAAATACATATTTACATAAGTTCGTAACCCACATTTACTGTCTACGGAGCCTCTAAGGATACAAAGGATGATACAATACTTGCCGGTAACAAGGCTCCGGCTATACCTTACACAAATACCCAAAACATGACTCCGGAATAAAAGCGGCATGAGCCACGCAGGGCCCCGAGAGGGAAGGGGCTCACCAATACAGCTGACGGAAAGTGAAGGGGAGCTACGGTCGGTGGACTGGAGTACCTGCTATGGATCCACCTACAATCATAACACGAATGTAGCGCCCCCGGCAAAAAGGGACGTCAGTACATTTGAATTGTACTGGTATGTATGAACAAACCTTGACCTAAGCAAACTCAAACAACACACAAGTAACAAGTAGTAATAGAATCAACAATCAAATACACATGAAAGGAAACAATCAAGCCAAACAAGTTTACAATCTCTCCATTTCCCCTTCAACATTTTCACATCAATGATTTCACAACTTTCTCATATTTTTCATTTCAATAGTGATTTCGATCACTTTCCACCCTTATTACCTCGGCCACCCTTATCACCCCAACCCACAATTTATCATTTTGTGTTACGGCGCACAACCCGATCCCACCGGACAATCACCTTTCACCAACAACACAACAACAACAACAACAATTCACAAAGAACAACAACAACAATTCTCAAGGAATAACAACAACAATTCACAAGGAACAACAACAACAATTCTCAAGGAATAACAACAACAATTCACAAGGAACAACAACAACAATTCACACGGAATCTCCATAACCATCAATACCATTTCCATCATACTCAACAACTCATATGCATTTTATGTACAACGATAATTTTCCACGACAAGCCATACATGTTATTACCACAGCTGTTCCGATTGCATCAATTACTATTCCTTCCATCATTTGTTTCACAATTATTACCACATAGCAGATTCACAATCACATACCTGGTTCATTGCCAATTACTTACACTATCTTATCGAAAGACATAACCACAAACACTCAACCGTACCAATTACAAGAATTCCACAGACAATCCATGTAGAAATCACATACCAAGCACTCAAACACCAAACAAGGTGATTTTACAAAGGTCAAAGTTAGCCATACATACCTCGTTTAAGCTTTCCTTAATTTACTACAACGTTCCGGAAATTCTAGCAATTCCAATCTAACATGAGACATAACAAAATTTAACACAAATTAGAAAGGTATTCATGGTTTCAGCTCATTTGAGCATTTTATCAAATACTAGTTGAGCATCTTAGTTTCAAATCGCTTTTTCAAGGTTTTTCCTTCATTCCCTAACCAAATCTTTACTTATTTATGTTAAACAATCTTCCCACAAACCTAATTTGTACATGCATGTATACATAATGGTATTACACCCAAGAATCATACCTCAATACCCCATCTCATACCCCAAACTCGAAATTAAAGCCTAATGTATAGAATCTTACCTCTTGGATGAAGAACTTATGAATGGGCTCTTTGATTCTTGAAAGTTGATGCAAGGTTTAGATGATTATGAAGCTAGACCTCTCCTTTCTCTCTCTATATGCTCTCATCTCTCTCTAAAATCAGTAAGAAATGACCCCAAAATGAACCCCAAAGCCTATATATTGGAATGGGGTCGGGTTATAAAAATTAGAAAATTAACCCTCCGATGTCGGGTCTGCTATAGCAGAACGGACCGCAAAACGAGAATGCTGGCCGCATAATGCACCGCAAAATCGGCGCCCAAAACTGGGCTACACTGGCCCAGTTTGCGACAGAAATGCGACCGCAAAGTCTGAAATGCGACGGGTTTTGCGGTCGCAGATTTGACACAGGATCGCATTTTCCAGCCTTTGGTAATTTGATCATAACTTTGCGTAGGAATGTCCAAATGACGAACGGTTTGAAGAGTTGGAAAATAGACTCGAAGACCTTTCATTTTATAGGTTATTTATCACATAAAACCTTACACATATTTAGATATGATCATTCAAAGTATGGACTAGTGCAAGCTCATTTGGAATTTTAGCCTATTATGAACTTTTCCAATTTTTCTTAGACTTGGGCCTTTCCTTAGACCCCAAAATTACTTACCATAAGACTTATACACATATTTACCAAATCCAATTGATGTACACCATGTTAATAGCATATATAAAAAAATATTATAATAAGCCTACGTGGCACCACGAGATCCCCGGTTACTTAGCAAAATTTTCCGGGGCCTTACAAGTTTTTGGGGAACAACCGGCAGCCAAGGAAATATTCGCGGTCGATGAAGTGATACCGGCATCTACCCTTTCAACATCGGAGGATCCGAACCGAATAGTCAAGGACGGAGCCAAATAGCAATCATCGATACTAGCCTCGGCAGTATCGAAGGAACGAGGGGTAGACGAGGACGATGACTATGGAGTCCCCAGATCTTTTATAGTCCCCGATGATTCCGACACCACTAAATCGACGGTCGAGGAGCTGGAACAGGTCATATTGATTGAGCATCTACCCGATCAAAAGGTATGCCTAGGCACGGTGTTATGTCCCGAGCTCAGGAAAAAACTCATTCAATTTCTTATATCTAACATATATTGTTTTGCTTGGTCCCACCTTGATATGACAGGGATCCCGCCGGAGATAATCACCCACAAGCTAAACCTGGATCCAAAATCCAATTGGTTAAGTAGAAGAGGAGACCCCAGTCCGAGGTCAAGCATGCTTTTATCAAGGACGAGGTATCTAAACTCCTTAAAATAAGGTCCATTCGGGAGGTTAAATACCCGGATTGGTTAGCAAACGTAGTGGTAGTCCCTAAAAGGGGAATAAATTGAAAATGTGTGTAGACTATAAAGATTTAAATAAGGCATATCCCAGGGACTGCTTCCCTTTGCCCAACATCGATCGCATGATCGATGCCACGGCCGGCCACAAGATCCTCAGTTTTCTCGATGCCTATTCCGGGTACAACCAAATACGGATGAACCCGGACGATGAGGAAAACCCTCATTCATCACTATGTATGGCACATATCAACGCCTAGTAAACCGAATGTTCGAGGAACAAATAGGAAAATCAATGGAGGTTTACATTGACGATATGTTGGTTAAGTCCCTGCAAGCAGATAACCATTTAAAATATTTGCAGGAAACATTCAGCATATTGAAGAAGTACAATATGAAGCTGAACCCGAAGAAATGCGCGTTTGGAGTCGGATCAGGTAAATTCCTCGAATTCATGGTATCCAACCAGGGAATCGAGATCAACTGCGACGAGATCAAAGCCATCGAAGATATCACGGTTGTGGACAACATGAAGGCCGTGCAAAGATTAACTGGACGTATAGCCGCCTTGGGGCGATTCATCTCGAGGTCCTCCGATAGGAGCCACCGATTCTTCTCGCTACTTAAGAAGAAGAAGAATTTCTCATGGACCCCGGAGTGCCACCAGGCCTTGGAAGAACTCAAGCAATATCTATTGAGCCTGCCACTACATCAAACGCCAAACACAGACGAACAACTATACCTGTACTTGGCAATATCAGAGATAGAGGTAAGCGAAGTCCTAGTCCGGGAAGAGAAAGGTATGCAATTTCCAATTTACTATGTTAGCAGGACTCTAGCGAGGCCGAAACAAGTACCCTCACCTAGAAAATTGGTGCTCGCTTTGCTAAGCGCCTATAGGAAGCTGACACCATATTTTCAATGTCATCCTTTATGTGTTGTGACTACTTACCCATTACGAAATATAATGCATAAACCCGAGCTCTCGAGATGATTGGCCAAATGGGATGTGGAGATCAGTGGGTACGATATTGAATATCGACCCCGGACCGCTATTAAATCTCAAATTTTGGTAGACTTCGTGGCTGAATTTACACCGGCCCTAATACCTGAGGTCGAAAGAGAGTTTTTGGTAAACTCAGGGACGTCTTTGGTGATCTGTACCCTCTTTATAGATGGCACCTCGAACGAAAAAGGGTCCGGACTCGGCATCGTATTGAAGCCACCAACAGGCTATTTAGGCAATCTATTAGGTCTGTAAAATTGACTAACAATGAGGCCGAATATGAGGCCATGATTGCAGGTCTCGAACTAGCTAAAAGCTTGGGGGCGGAGGTGATCGAAGCTAAGTGCGACTCCCTCCTCATGGTGAACCAAGTTAATGGGACGTTCGAGGTCAGAGAAGAACGAATGCAAAGGTAACTGGATAAATTGCAGGTAACATTACATCGATTCAAGGAGTGAACTTTGCAACACTTACCTCGAGATCAAAACAGCGAGGCCGAAGCCTTTGTTAACTTAGGGTCGTCGGTCGAGGACGACGAGTTCAACTCGGGGGCAGTCGTACAACTCATGAGATCGGTAGTAGAAGAAGGTCATGCCGAGATAAACTCAACGAGCCTAACTTGGGACTAGATAAACAAATATATAAAATATCTGAAGACCGGGAAACTGCGCTCGGATCCAAAAGAATCGAGGGCCTTGCATACAAAGGTAGCCCAGTTTAGTTTGTCCAAAGACGAAACCCTATTCAGAAGAACATTCGATGGCCCGATCGCAATATGTCTAGGTCCAGGAGATATCGAGTACGTTCTGAGGGAAATCCACGAAGGCACCTACGGAAATCATTCAAGCGCCGAATCATTGGTTCGAAAAATAATTAGAGCCGACTACTACTGGATCGATATGGAAAAGGACGCGAAGGAGTTCCTACGAAAATGTGATCAATGTCAAAGACATGCTCTGATTATTCATCAACTCGGGGAGCTGCTGCATTTGGTTTTGTCACCATGGTCGTTCAAGAAGTGGGGAATGAACATCGTTGGCCCCCTTCCATGGGCACCCGGTAAGGCTCAATTTATATTATTTATGACTGACTATTTTTCTAAGTGGGTGGAAGCCATGCATACGAGAAGGTCAGGGAGAATAAGATCATCAATTTCATTTGGGACCACATCATATGACGGTTTGGAATGCTAGCCAAGATTGTGTGAGATAATAGGAAACAATTCATCAGCAGCAAAGTGAGCAAGTTTCTCGAGGACCATAAGATCAAAAGGATCCTATCAACACCCTATCAACCTAGTGGGAATAGACAAGTAGAATCGACCAAAAAACCGTACTCCAAAACCTCAGAAAGAGGTTAACCGACGCCAAAGGAAAATGGAAGGAAATCCTACCCGAAGTCTTATGGGCATACCGTACGACCTAGAAGTCCAGTATCGTATTGGGGCCACCCCATTCTCACTGGTTTATGGCGCCAAAGCTCTAATACTTGTCGAACTGGGGGAACCGAGTCTCAGGTTTCGATATAAAACTGAAAGGTCCAGCAAAGAGGCCATGAATACAAGCCTGGAACTGTTAGATGAAAGGCGCGAAGCCGCCATAGTCCAGTTGGCTGCCCAAAAACAACGGTTTGAGAGGTATTACAACCGAAGAACCAACCTTTGACACTTCAATGTTTGGGACTTGGTATTAAGGAAGGTTAGACAAAACACCCATAATCCGAACGAAGGGAAGTTGGGACCGAACAGGGAAGGTCCGTATCAAATTATCGAGATCACGAGAGAGGGGTCCTACAAACTCGGAGCAATGAACGACGAGCAACTACCGAACAACTAGAATATAACTCACTTGAAACAATATTCTGCTAAGGTACGACCCCATTCATTCCTTTTATTTACATTTTGAACTAACACTTGCAGGTAACCAACAAGGAATGATACAGTTTTTAGGCCTAAAAGCATGCGTTGCACTCTTTTTCCCTTGAACCGGTTTTGTCCCAAATGGGTCTTCTGGCAAGGTTTTTAACGAGGCAACAGTGGATCCTGCTAACTTAGAATCGAAGGCCGGTCATGAATCAGTGTCATAGATCGTATTATCTATATTCGAGACTTCTCTATGATCAACCTCGAACACTGGGGGGCATTACCCTCGGATAACGACTTTAGCAAGGAAGGAAACTTTGTGATTGAACGGTCTCGGCTCGATCGGTAGGATTCACTGTAAGGGCCAAATGGTCAAATGAACTGTTGCCACATAGACTGCTCGAGACCCGGCACAAAGCTTGTACACATGTGTAACTATTACGCACAAGAATAAAAAGAAGTCTCTACCTTACTGATAAATATATTCTCTTAAAAATTTTTCTTTTTTTTTAAAGGAATTTCCTACATCCAATCCCCTAACGGTATCGAGCCCAAGGGCCGCTTTAATTCGGGTTCAAACGATCGCTCCCACTCGGGACTGCAATCCAAAGACAATCTCGGATGGCCCGGGCTATCAGAGCCTGGGGAACAAGACCTATTAAGCAACGCTTGAACCTTAAAGGCTACGACCATCCCCATTCGTGGATTGTTATCTTAGGCAAGCCCAGATAACTCAGGGTAACTGTTACAAACCATATTTACATACGTTAGTTCATGCCATAGGGTCGTCGACGTAAATCCATGAAGAGATTATCTTTGAGATGATAAGAGATTAATCTTATTGGTCTTAAATGATACAAAGGTGTATAAGGGTGGTTAACAAGTATTAGAAGTTAAACGAATCAAGGATGTTGTCAGCCGTATTTTTGGGTAAACCTAGGGGTTCTTAATACTCTGAAGAGGTCGTATTTTAAGGTATATGAATCATAAAATATCCATATCATAGTCTTGAAGTCAAACGAGTTATGAAACAAAAGTCGACAAGAGTTGTTGCAACTTAAGTTCATAGTTTTACTTAAACTTTAGGTCAAATATTATTAAGCTTTTCTCCCAATATACTTGGAATTACGGGGTGATCTACCCACCAAATTGAAGATCTATGAGTCTAGTTTCCAACGCATTAAACCTTTTATCAATACGACATTGGAGTAGAGAGATATTTGCGTTTTCGTGAGACTGCGCCAAGCACCTCTCTATGGGACCCACTTAGGCGGTTTAAGACATTTGGATCTATATAGGACGCCTCCAACCCGTTTTAAGTCATTTATTTTCACTATTTTCAGACCTTAGAACCCTAGGAACACCCTCTCAAGGTTCTCTCAAGATTCAAGACCCAAACAAAGGGCAAACAACACAAATCAAGTGTCGGGAATCCCGTGGCGCTAGTAAGTCTCTTGTTCTTCTTGTTGTTGCTCATTTTTGTGTTGTTCCAGCTCGTGTGGGAGGTTGTTTTAAAGGGTTTATGTTCTATAAATACTCCCTCAAGTTCTTAATATCAACCCTAGGTGATTTCAAGCCTTCTAAAGTGATTCTAGTGCCAAAAAGAAACACTAATTGATTGCTAGTTTCGCTTCCTTGTTGTTGTGGCAGAATTGGAGGGATATTTCGTGGAGAATTAAGGTCAAATTGGAGTTGTTCTTTCTGTATAAAGGTAAGGAACCTCTTAATCTATATGTATTTAAGATTATCCAAGTTACGGCTAAGTCATTGAAGCTAGAACTTGTGAAATATATATCGAAAGGCTTGGTAGTAATGTTATCGGTTGGTGGACTGTTTTGGGATGCTCAATATGATTATTATTGATGTTGTTTGGTTGGTGATTGTTTGGATTGTGTGAAGTCATATATATTAGGGGAGGTGTTTGTCCGTTTCATCGTAAAATAGGTTGTGGTCGATACATTAATAGTTATGACGCTTGAAATGGTAACTATAGTACGTTTCTCTTATTGTAGACTAAGGAGTCGTGAAAATTGCATAGCTTGAGATTGGGGCAGTATATACAAAGGTATGTGAGGCTATCCCTTTCCTCTTTTGCACGACTCCGATTGTACATAATGTAATGAACGAGCTTCCAAAGATACTCTACTCTTAGAAGCTAGCAGTACTTACATTGTTTCCCCTCTTATGGAACGATTGATGTTGATGTTGCTTCTCTTATTCTTATGTTGTCAATGTTATTGGTACTTCCTGATTCTTATAAGGTTCATGGTGAAGAGTTAGTCCTAATAACGTGTACAGAGGATACCGACCTTACGTCACTCTGAAAGGTTTAGAACGTGAGTTCATGAGTCGAGCATGCATTATATATATGTATCTATTTTACTCTACCGAGCCGCGCTATAGTCGGCCGGGTACGGCACCTATTGTGCAACCACTGATCAGTTGGGTTTTACCGAGCTCCACGTGGCCGGGTACGTTTTTACCGAGCCTATTACGGCCGGGTACGATATGATGATGATGATGCCCACAGAGGCGTATGTTTTAAAAGTTTATGTATATATACATATGTATTACGCATTTCATGTCAGTAGCCCTTAGAGGTACCCAGATGTTACAGGTTGTTTATTCTCTATCCCTGCTTACATTACTGTTCGTACTTATGGTTTCCCTGCCTTACATACTCAGTACTTTATTCGTACTGACGTCCTTTTATTTGTGGACGCTGCATGTCGTGCTGCAGGTCCTGATAGACAGGCAGGCGCAGCTCCCCCACCATAGTAGGCTGTCCAGTTCAGCGGTGATTGGCGAGATCCCTTCTTCGGACTTGCCTTGGTCTTGGTATGCATTTTTGTTATAGATATTATGGGTATGTCGGGGCCCTGTTCCGGCTATGTTGCAACACTTATGTTCCTTTAGAGGCTCATAGACAGGTGTCGACTCATGTATAGTTTGGTAGGCCTTGTCGGCTGGTTTTTGTTGTATAGTCTCTCATGGTAGTGTGGTAGCTCGTACCTTGTATATAGTTTCTTGATTGTCTAGTCATCCCATGTTATGTATGTTCATGCCATCATATTTTATTGTTGGTTGTCCATGACCCATGTCTACCATTTATATTGATCTCGTCAGCCCTAAAAGATAATAAAGAAGGTTAGATAAAATGTATGTTGGTACTCGGTAAGTATGGCCGGGTGCTAGTCATGGCCCTCCGTTTGGGTCGTGACAGTAACAAGCCCACTGGGCTATACCCGAACTAAAAAGGCTACGGCCATACTAAAACGGCTCGGAGACATTCGAGACCGGTAACAAAAAACAAGGCCTTCGAAATTTCTTAACCGGTTCTAAAGGCTACCCTCGGAAAACTATAATCTTAAAAAATTACAAGTACTTTGGGGCAAAGTTTTCGGTCATACCAAACCCCCGCGATGCCTTAAACAAAATAATGTCGAAGGCAAGGCCTGTCCGAACCCACGAACATGACCTAACTATTTCATTCTAAGGCATTTCGATCTTTGCAAATTTAAATAATAAAGCAAAGAAAAACAAAACTCAGAGATTGTCGAAGGTAAAAAGAAGCCTTGTATTATATATACATATCATCTTTACAGAGGCCAAACGGCCATGGAAAAAAGTACAAAAGTACACAAGTACAAAAATACAAAAAAAAAGAAAAAGAGTACAAAAGTATAAGGTACTTAAACGGCCTGGTCTCCGCCGGATCCCGCCTCATCGCCAGGGTTTTCGGGGCCTCCTCCTTCCTCAGATTCGCTCGAATCCTCAGAGTATTCTTCATCCTATGGATAAGCCAACTTCTTGGCCTCGGCTTCGAGCCCCTTAGCACTCTCCATTTCAGCCGACAAGTCAAAACCCTGAGTATGAATTTCCTCGAGGGCCTCCCTTCGGGATTGTCGCTTCGCATGCTCGACGATATCCTTCATTCTATCCCGGGCCGCCTCGGCATCATCCTTATATTGGGCCACCATCTCGTCGGCATCGACTTTAATCACTACCGCCATCGACTTGGCCATTTCAAGCTCCTTGACCGGAGTTTCTCGATCAGAGACGGTCGAACTTAGCTGAGACTGGAGCTCTTCAATCTTTTTGGCCGACACCTCCGCCTTTCCTTTGCCGCTCGAAGCTGGACCTCAGCCGAAGCCAATTGCGCCCGGGAAGTTTCCTTTTTCAAGGTCACCGGTCCATCCTACCTCTCCATTCATCAGTCTCGTCCTTGACAGCATCAAATTCAGCTCGGAGCTGGTCAATCCGATCGATCTTTAGTTGGAGCTGTGGATTTTGACAATTAGTCACCGAATCTAGCTCATCGTCACTAACCTCAAATATTCTTGTTACCTGCTCGACCAAGTCAGCATGCTCCTTCTCATCCACCCCTAGCTCAGCTCGGAGGCTTTTAGCCTCCCCTTCACGTTGCTCGGTGAGAAGTTTGTAAGTATCTTTTTTCGCAGTGAGCCCCCGGACCTCAGCCTCAAGCTGGTTCAGCTCGTCCAGATATCGAAGAAAAGTCTCATGATGAAGCACCAAGGCCTACAGACACAAAGAACAATGTTATAATTATCTACAAATTAGTCTAAGTACACATTAAAAGTCATCAAGAGGTATCTGAAATTACTCGGTTTAGCGCCTATTGTGCTTTGTTGAACAGGCAGGGCGCGTCCACCTCATTTATCTTGGCTTGGTCTTCCTCGGTCACCAAACACCGAAGGTAACTGGCCACCCCTATGGGGGCAGAGAGGAACCGGGCATCTTCCGGAATGGAGTTGATAATTGATCACTTCCGGTCAGGATCCACACTCGGAGATGGGAACTGGTTGATTAGTTTTGGGCTTGAGGAAGGCCCTCTTATTCCCGAAGAAGGACTCTTCCTCGGCACTGCTAAGTCACCCAATCCGGTTGTCGCGCCCCCTTTTTCCTTTCCTCGCGGAGGGAATCGGGTTTATGACATTTTTTTGGACAACTCTTTCCTTTTGGGAAAGGGGTTTGCATTTTTTGAAGAGTCGCCACCTAACGATTTAAGGTGCGTTAGGGCACCTATAAGATTCATCTATAACTACGTTTGGTAGCCAAAGATAGGGTAAGGGCTTGAAATTATCCTAAGGGGAAGGTGTTAGGCACCCCTCAGGATCCACTAGTGTGGTTCCCGGCCAGACAGTTTTTGTGAGTTTGTACAATTAGCGGATAAACACGTATGACTCAAATAATAGGGGATTTAAGTTTAAGTACACAGGTGTTTGAAAAGCAATTAATGACAAAGCAAGATTTTGAAAAGAATTACAATCTAAGCATACTTGGGAATGTAAAGGGGTATCCTAGGTTTGTTTATAATATGGATCACATCAATGCAATACCCGATAATCACTCCTTGGAAAGGGGCTACGCGTGGCATTAGCGCACCGGTCATCATATCCATATCTACCCTTTTCCGCCCCGTGAAGGTAAGTAAAGCGAGGGTTGGTCTCGACCCTTATTGCATGCTGTTACCCGTCCCTTCCTATCAGTCCCGGAGGAGTTTAGGACTCCTATCCTATAAGAAGGAGGTTCTAGGCAGACCCTCAGGTTTAAAGGCAAAATACTAAGGCGACATACAAAACAAGTAGGACTTCAATTAAAAGGGGGCATGGAAGATAAACGAAAGGCTCAAATACACCTCCACAGGTAATACATATAGACAGCATGACTCATAACAATTAAAGTCTGAATTTAAATCCTATGCATGGTATTTAAATGATAACAACAGAACCAGATCTATTACATGACTAAGAAAAGAAGTCTGAATCAGGCTTGCCTACTGATTTTAACAGTTGATAATTTAACACTGATCGCAGAGACGGTTCTGGTTTTATTTAAAATTGATTACCCAAGGTTTGCCTAGGCGTAAAATAGTATGCAGCAGTTATTCAGAATTATTAAAAGACAGTTTGGAAATTATTTTACCCTAAGAGAATGATGTTCTAGTTGATACGAATGCAGAGATTATTACCAGTTATTTTAAACAGAATAATCAAGTGTGAAGCTATTTTTACCTCTTTTATAACCAACAGTTTACACTAAGTGTGAATGCAAATATGAATAAGATCCTAAAACATGGTATCTAAGATGCATGTATAAAACTCATGATGTAGAATTCCTAGAGCAGGATTTCTAAATCCATATGGCAGGATTGCAGAATTTCCTAAGAGCTGGATTTCTAAATGCACATGGCAGCGTAGAACATAATAGTAAAGTGCTAATTATTAGCAGATTTTAACACATGAGTTTGTATGGGTGCACATGCTGAAACAATAAACATGAGACCTGAGAGCATGATTTCTAATGCGTGTATGAACCCTAAGCATGGTTTCTATTGCGCAATTAGGAACATAAACCTAATAACATGTTTTCTACCCTTAACAACTATAGCATGCATATTTACCCTATCCCTTTTCACTAGCCAACCCCAATACTTGTTTACAACAAGTTATTACAGACCAACATTGAAATGAATTACATAAGTAGCAATGAAAATAAGAAGTTACACTATAGGAAGCCTGATTAGGACCTCCTCTCTGAGTTATGTAATCAATCACCTCAAGTGCCAAGATTGTTTCATAACTTTTTCTCATATCTAGGTGTGTCAGAGTTCCCTAAGGACCTCAAGGGATCCCGGGCAGTGCTCACACCCAGATTTCATAGCCAAGACAGAGTAAGTGCAGTGTGGAAAGGTCAGCTTTCATGTGTCCAAGTTCAGAGGGAGCTCAAGGGTCCCAAGGCAAGGCTCACACAAAAGGGGGGCAGAACCTAGTGTTCTAAGAGTATAGTGAAAGTGCAGGACACATGTCTGAAAAGAGTTTGTTAAAAAAAAACTGGACTGACAGGTCCCTTTTGAAAGCATTCAGTAATAGAAATGGTTGAAAGCAGTTGCATTAGTAAGACAGAGTCCAAACATTTCAGGGTAAGACCATACATAGCAAGTGAATGAATTCAGTAATCATACATGGGGTAAAAAGGGGTTGGGATACATATATATTGACTACAGACACCTGACCTCAGCAGAATATTAGGACTGGTAGGGACATGCTCAGAGATAGTTGGTCACTGCATAATCACAACCAGTCATGAAACACATAGAGAAGGGATAGGGGATTTGGGATTCATAATATGGTAAGTGCACAGTAGGTAAAGGAATACAATCGTCCAGGCATGCTTGAATCACATGAATTTAAAGGGAGGGGAATCACATCAACATGCTTAGATACAACAGGACCATAAGTAAAAGCATGCCAGGAATAAAAGAAACCGAAGCGGGAATAAAAACATGTTGTTGTTGAGTCTTTAAATTAAACTAGGACATACCAGTGAAGATAGAGGTAAACAAACTGAAAGAACCAAGGTTTGCAGATGATTAACCTTGGCTTGCAGCCGGCCAATAGTAATAGAAGAACACAGAATTTTCTTTAAGTAAGAGAGGGGTTTTTTTTAAAAGCCAAGTTCGTGTTTTGTTAATGAAAGACTTAGGGTATTTATAGCTTTGAAAATAGGTAGGTAGCAAGTAAAGGTTTAGCACAATTATGGAAGTAACCACAATTAGAATCCAATTAATACAAGTACTTCCTTTAATCAAGGAATTACAGCTTAGATGGATACTAACAGGGATAACTAAGGAAAGAAAATCAGTTGAGAAAGATTGGTTTTTACCATATAAGGGGAAATCAACTCAAATCCTCATCAAAGGTGTTAAAGACTACAAGAGAATACTTCTATGGTGTTGTGGTTTGATTAAGGGCTATTGCAAGCTAAGTTGGGATGGGGTTTCGAGTTTTAGCTACTTTCCAAGGTAGTTATAAAATATTCTTGATTATGCTTATGGTTAATCTTGTGTTTGTTGTGTTTTTTGAGTGAAAAACCATAAGATGCACTTGAAGGAACATGGGATACGGTTGTCTTTTTGGTTGGACTATTTTATAGTTAAAAATATGGTTTGTGGTGGCTGAAAATTGTGAGAAATAATTTGATTATGTTGGGCTGCTGTTGCTAAGCTTTCCTAGGTATTAATTAAGTTTATTGAAGAAGAAAAGATGAAAAACAAGTGATTGACGATCAAAATTAAGGTGCTAGACATATGGGGCTGCTTTGGAAGGCATTTTGTGGAGGTTTTAAACTAGAAATAATAAGGTACATATAAGTATGATGCTCTGAAGGTTATAAACTAATTTATGGAATAAGAGTTGGATTCAATTTATATCATGTTATGAGTAAAAGAAACGAGATTGCCGCTCAATATGATTGTTAAGATAATCAGAGAAACTCATATCGGATTATATCGTTGTTGTTGTTGGTGTTGGTTATAGTTGTTTTTGTTGGCTTGTTGATGATACTTAGTGGTCTTTGGGATGTATTAAAAATAGTGGAGTTGTTGCCCGATTTTCCTTAAGTCATGCGACTAGCCAAATATGATGGCACGACATTATATCACTACAAAAAAAACAGCATTTAGCGACGTAATTCAGCAACAAGAGATACTCCGTAGCTAGATAACGACGGATTAGCGACGTATTTTGTCGCTTGTCGCCAAATAAGCTACAAAAAGAATTTGCATAAAATATAGCGACGGAATAGCGACAAAAACCAATATTCGTCGCTAAAATTGGCGCTAAATATCAGCGCCTTTATTTTACCTACAAAATTAGCGACAAAGTGCGGCGACAAAAAGTAGTAAAATCTAGCAACAGATTTAGCGTCAAAAAATCCGTCGCTGCGTTCGTTTTATTTATCAAGACATTAAAGTTAAAAAATCCGTCGCTATTTTCCGTCGCTAATATCTAGTTTCATTAAAGTAAAATTTTATTAGTTATTATTAGCGACAGATATTAATCCATCGCTATTTCCGTCGCTACAATTCCGTGTAAAAGACAAAATTAACTTGGTCAAAAGACCGGCATTAGAACAATTAGGGCAACATCCTTCACTCCTCTCTATCAGACTCCTTCACTCCTCTTCAATAATGTGAATTTTCTTTCTTCAAATACAAAATATTGAGCGTGAATCTTGGGTTATTGTTTGAAAATTAGAAGAAAACTTTCGAAATTGCAAGATTTTTGCTGCATAACTCTGAAATTCAAAGTCGTATGTTGCTGCTCCGCAAGATTCTCAGGCGAAAGGGTAAATAAGCTTCTCAGACTTGTCGATTTTGTCTTCTGCTTTTATTTACTCTTTTCTTTGCATCTGAGGTTCAAGGCTGCCAAATGACTTGTTTTTTTGACTTGAGTATCACCTTCTCAAGCATTATGGTCTTGGATCCCCCTTTTTGTTTGCTTCCGCATGTTTTACTGGCTTCTTTTTGTTTTGTCCCTTCAAATTTTCTGAGTAGCTCTCGGCTATTGGGTGTTCCAAAATATTTTCCTGTTAATTGACATGCTTTGGATATTTTCAACCAACTGTGGGGAAGATTTTCCTAATTTCTCTATAACACGGCTATTGTATTTGGTTGTGGGTAATGGAATGTGGATAGGAGCCTCTATTCTTAGCTCTGTCTGCTTTGAATCGGCTCTATCAAGTAGCCTTTTTCTGGGTAATGTGGTTTAGTCGTATATAAAGGGTTCCCATATCCTTTATTACTCTTAAGATCATTTATGCTCTCCACAATTGAGACAAAGTGTATTATATATAACTACTTTTGGCTGTTCTAATATTACAAATGACAAATTATGGTTTAGTTTGGTCTTAAAATGAAAGGGCTTAAGAATTAAACTACTCCAGTATATTAGTGGCATGGCGGGGAGATTTCAGGGCGAGACAACCTAGAAGGCACATTGTAATTGGGTTTGAATGTAACTAGATGCCGTTACATAGTTTGACTACTGTGTGCAATCGAGGGAGTAATTACACTTTCTAATTTTAAAGTGGAAGGGAGCAATTATATTTGTCACACGCTAAGACTTATTTATATGTTCATAAGAAATTAATGCAACATTAATCCGGCGCATGGATAACAACCACACATGGCTAATATTTAGACCATATTCGCCAATTTGCATCAAAAGTAATAGTAGACCTACCAGTTTAACAAAAGAGCAAGTGGCTTTATATATAGACCATATCACCTTAAAAGATACACTAGAGAAAATGGTATTACATCTTTTCCAATTCCAGATTGTTGAGCTGAATATATGCTTAAAATACTTTGTAGAATTACAGAATTCCTACACCATTCAAGCGGATTATATAATCATTATGAAAGGTGCATCATTGTTTCAAGATCCAGTTTCCTCTGCTAATAATCCATTCTTTGAGCACCTTGTAAACTAGTTTTGTTTTCTACAACTGAAATTGTTTAATATAGTATGTCAACATGAATCACATATAACAAAGCAAGTGCATTAATTTTGGATTGTGGAAAAAAAATATTGTCCTTTTAGTTTTGAATTGTGAAGATTTTTGTCCTACTTTTGCATTTGCTATACACTAATTTATTTTTCCTTTGTTTGAAAATTTTCTTTGCAGGTCGACAAGAATTTATGTGGTAAAAGTTCTCGAAAAGATTCAGTTTTTATTAGTCTTCGTGCTTCATCCAAAAGGCATTTCAGGGTCTGGTGAGTTCTCATGTCCTTGTTCTATTGATTGTGCTTTTTTCTATTGCATTGGTTTAATTGAATAATTTATAAATTACATTTTGGGGCATTCTAATTTGTATCATTTTCGACTTATGCAATCCTCAATATATAGCATTTCATTTGTCTATTTGGGGTTCTTATTTTGGTCAAAGAAAGGAACTGAGCATTCCAAGATTTATTTTCATTCCAAGATTGGGGTGTTAGTAATTCTCATCTTATTCTAATGTCAACTTGTTATTCTTTTTAGAAAGCATGTCTTATTAAATAAAGAACTCTAAGGTCTTGTTTATTTTAATATTAAATAGGAACATGGACAATCTAGAGCGTGATTGGATGTACAAAAGGTTGGATGATCGAGGGGGTATTAATTCAAGTTTCATAACTGGTGTGAACAAGTTTCTCCAGTTTGCTTGTTCTCAGCGCAATCGCATGAGCGGTGACAATGTTAGATGTCCATGTAAAAAATGTCACAACATTAAATACTTGGATGTTGAAACTGTTAAATTGCACCTTTATCATTATGAATTTATTGAGAACTATTTTCTTTGGAAGTATCAAGGAGAAAAAAATGTGACCGGCGAGATGTCTTCTAGTGGTGATTTGCATGGTGGCGCTCATAATAGGCGAAACTGAGTGTAGCAGTACCCGCAGGCCGCGGACGCTCCTTACTATTTCTCCTACAGGGTTTAGTCCATACTTGTACTATTACTTTTGGTATATTTTTATTGATACATGGTATTCCTTTAAATAATGTCTTATAATTTGTTCAGGTTAGAGCGTTCATTTGAATACTCTGATTGTATAACTAAGTCTTTCAAGCATGAACTTGATCCTAATGGATTCAACTGGAAAAGCGTCTCAAATGAGACCAAAAATTTTTATTTTGGAGAATTCAAGGTATAATCTATCACAATTGGATTTAGAAAGTATATTAACTTCTATATGTAACTTATTAATGTTATTACTTTATAAAATTATTTCAGAAGGCTTTCTACTGGGATTCTTCAATTGATAGTGCGGTGTGGATCCAATGGGAGCGTAGGGCAGCAAAAAGATACAGTGATTTTGTTAGCAAACTAAAATCAAATGGGGTGCAACCGGAAACTATTCCGAATGATGTGTGGGAAAGTTGGTTGAGACTTTGGAAAGATCCTAAGTGTGTTGAAAAGTCACAAATAAAAGCAAAAAATCTTTGTGCTGGGAGCGGAGTTGCCACTGGGACTCACACAAGTGGCTCTATCAATGTTGGGGAGCATCGCAAAAGACTTGTAAGTGTATATAAAATATCTGAACCTTTAACCTTTTATGTATACCATTTCCTTCGATGGCCTTTCTCTTGTCATTATTATTATTATTATTGGCTTGTGATCTTTGCTGTTGTTGTACTTTCTCTAATTCTGTTTGTGGTGCTTGTGATTGAACATTTGCAATTTCAGTTAATTCTTGTTTTGGTATTGTGACCATTTTCTCAGCTTCTTGTTGAGGCAGGCTTTTAGATTTGGTTTTCATCATATGGGGTCTAAGCTTATTAAGACATAACTCAACTTGACTTACTACTTATACTAGTATTTCGTTTCTGTACATACGTTAGCTTTTACTACTAATTAACCGTAGCAAAGATGAGTTGGTTTTATTAAGCTGCTTCCTATTTAAGGCTCTCTTAGTGTTGGGACTTTCAAATTTTTCCAGTTCTCGAAATTCTTCTGGTTATTACCATTACTTTGTTGAGAGAAAGGTGTTCTGTTGTCAATTTGTATACTGTTAGGGTATTTTCCAGTGGTATTATCATGGTTTCATGCTCATTATGGAGGTGCTTTAATGGTGTATAGAGGCTGTCATATAAGCATGCTATGGATACTGCACCTTATATGTTTCTGGAGAATCCAATATCTACTCATGAGTCTCAGTACATACTTTGCTTTGATTGTTGGTTCTGCATTAGTTTTTATGTGCTTGAACATATTCTGGATCAATGGTTGTTGCAATGCAAGAGTTGGAATCCAATGTTTTCAATAGGATGGAGGATTACTTATGTGTACATGTGTGCTGCTAGGATGTTATCCAGTGGTATTGGTATGATTTCATACCCAATCTGGGGACGTGATGGTCGTACATATAGCTTCATTGAACTGCATTCATGGTTCATATGTATAGGTTCTTATTTGGCAGAAAGCAGGAGCTTATAGGAACTTCATGCTTAGGGAGTGCAATAAATCAGTTCCATAGGGTATTTTGAAGGATTATAGCTGGTATTCAGAGTTACTTGAAGGTGTAATTTATCATATTAGTATGCTATGCAGTGTCATGACACTATCTAGTGGTATTGGCATGGATACATGTCCAATCTGGAGGTGCTATGGGAGTGCAGACATAAGCTTTATGTTGCAGGATATGGCACCTAGTACATGTTATATAGATGTTTCTTGTCCTGAAATTCTTTCAAGATATGCAGGGAGCACAGAATTGATGACCACATTACCTCTTTCCTAGGGTGCTTTATGTCTGTGTCAATCTTTGTTGAGACTGATGAGGAAATTACCACTTATATTTCCCTAAATTTGTCCTTTTCTTAACTAGTTCAGATTTATGTATTCCATTAACTTTTTTCTACCTAGAGTGATTTTAACATTTATCTGAAGCTAGTTCAGATTTAGGGATACCTTCCATCTCTACAGTGATTTTAACATTCCAGGTTTTTGTTTTTCTTTTAGCCTGTAACAATAGCAGATAACAAAGTGAGTAACTTATTGTCTTAAGTTATCTTTTCCCAGCAGCCTTTGGCAATTCCTTTAAGTTGTTTCTTCTAGCTTGCTGAAATCTGGAGAATATATCTTTTAGCTTGCTGAAATTTCTTGTTTCCTTTGAACTTCTACTAATGTATTAATGTAATTAGTAAACTGTTTTTTTTCATTTGTCCAACTGTTTACATATTTTCTATCTTCTTAATTGAATAACTTTTGTATAGGCTGTTAAATGGTCGAGATCCAACACCAAGTGAGTTGCATTTGCACGTCCATACACATGGTAATGATGGAAAATCTTTTGTTGCTGAGAAATCCTGAATCGTACATGTAAGATAACTTTTTAATAATTGTATTGACTTTAATTTCATATATTTTTTTCATTTTGTAAATTGAATGTTCTTATTAACTCTACAGGAAAAATATCAGTAGATATTACAACAACAAATACAAACTCAATCTGATATTGATCAGTGTAAAACATATTATCAAGACGCGGGAGTAGAAAAGAAAAGAAGAGTATATGGTCTTGGATCTCAAGCAAAATGCTACTACGGGCCAAATCTTCATGGCTCTTTGGGATCCGATGCTACATCGTCAACAACACCTCCAAATGCTCAATCAACACCGACAGGGAATCTGGATGAGTTAGTGATGCGATTGATTCCTGCTCTGACAGATCATATAGTTCCTGTAATCGTTGAGCGGGTACGCGAATTAGTTTCCTTACCCTCGCATCAGCCAAATACTGATCTTACCAATCAAGATGTGGCACCTATAGTTCCAACATCTTCTACTGCTGGTAACATTGATGAGGTTCATGCATTGGGTTCGGATGATGACCGTAACTCTCCATCCACATAGTTAGTCTACTTTGTTTGGACTTTATTGTTGGTCCTTGTGGATTTTTTGTACTTAATTAATGATACTGTTATATGCATTATGCTATATATTTTGGACCTTGTTGAATATATTATTAATTTATATTAATATCAGTGACTTTTTATTATGTGTATTTAATAGCTTCTATGTAATATGCTTGAACAGAGTACATTTAAAATAATAAATAGAAATAATTTTAAAAAATCAGCAAAATATTAAAAATAAATTAGCGACGGATACTTTTCGTAGCTAAAATTATCGCGTGAAATTATATATTGCGACGAATTAGCGACAAAAGGTTTTTGTTGCAATACACGACTAGCGACGGACTATTTCGTCGCTATAAGAACAAACGACGAATTTTATTATGTATTGCAGCGACAATAGGCGTCAAAATAGCGACAGAAACAAGCTATATAGCGACGGTTATTTCCCTCGCTAACCTTTGCGACGGATATATGTCGTCGCTAATCCGTCGCTAATTCTGCGACGGTTTGGTAATTTTCGTCGCTATAAGCTTAGCAACGAGCATTTTAGTGACCAAAATGAATCCGTCGCTATTCCGTCGCTAAACAACTATAGCGACGGAATCCGGCCGTCGCTAAACGCTATTTTTTTGTAGTGTATGTTAACGGCAATATCATTTCACTTGTTGTAGATGCAAGAAGTTGTGTTTAGCTTGGTTGAGTAATAAGGAAGAGATCATACAGGTATGTTAAGGCTATCCTTTCTTTCTTTTTCGCATGATCTATACGACACGAACGAAACGAGCAAATACACAAATTCCATAAATGACTATTCATAGAAGTATTAGAGATGTCTATGTTCTTGAATTCCCATATGTCTTATTATTCTATCGTCTGTTCATGGGTCTCAGAAAATACGTAAATTGATAAAGTTTATTTCATGATTTTAATCAGAGGCAAAATGGTCTTATGACATTCCAAGAGATTTTATTGACGTACTTCTCATGCATTGCATTCATGTACATTGACCCATGACCAGATGGCGTTATATACGCGTATATATGTATATATATGTATATGGGATATGGGAAAAGGTTGTGGCGTTATATACGCACCACCAACTGATCAGCTGGTATACGTTGATGATTTTGGCCACAATGGCCGAGATGATATGATGGGATGCCCTCAGAGGCTTGATGATGTTATGAACACATGTACCTATGCACGACATGATATTCATATGCATATGCATGACATTATAAGTATTTCTTAATTTACAAGTTGAGTCATTTACTCTATATTTCATCCATGTCTTTTAAGTACTTATTTATGTTCCTTACATACTCAGTATATTATTTGTACTGACGTCCCTTCTGCCACGGCACGCTGCGTTTCATGCCCACAGGTCCTGATAGACAGGTCGAGAGTCCTCCAAGTAGGCTATCAGCTCAGCGGAAGATGTTGGTGCGCTCCATTTGCTCCGGAGTTGCTTGTTTGGTCAGTATGATTTAGACGGGTATTGTTTGGTATGGCGGGGCCCTGTCCTGACCTTTATGATAAGTATGTACTCTTAGAGGCTTGTAAAAAAATGTCATGTATACGGATACTTGTATGGCCTTATCGGCCTATGTTTCGAGTATATAAAGAATCATGCTGGCCTTATAGGCCCGTACTTCATATGTATAAGTTTGTATTCCCTCATACTTTACTACGGTTCATTTACATATGATAGAATGAAATGAAAGATACGTTATGTTGGTACTCGGTTGAGTAAGGTACCAGGTGCCCGTCGCGGCCCATCGATTTGGGTCGTGACATCTAGCATGATTTGCAGCCCAATGAATTTGTCACATGGTGGAAACATGGATATCAACACGATAGAGTCACTAAATGCTGCCATGGAATCACCCAGGTCACTATACTCACGATGCACACCCATATGTCCGTCACTTGGCATGTGCGTCACCTCAGTACTCCGAAATGCCTTTGCCTCTCAAATCGGCCTCCAAACGTCCTGCATCTAACCACAAGCAATGCAATACGATCAATATAGGCTAAATTAATCAATTGCACAAGAAAAATACCAAATTATAGCAAAAATCCGAAATCGGCTCAAACCCGGCACCGGGGCCACGTCTTGAAATCCGAAAAATGTCACAAAACCCCAAAGCCCATTCACTCACGAGTCTAACCATACTAAATTCATCAAAATCTGACATTATTTCCCCCTCCAAATCCCCAAAATCCACTCTCCAATTCTCATGCCCTTATCTCCCAAATTACACCTCAACACCACAAAATCTAGGTGGAAAAATAATTGGGGAAAAAAGATTTATGATCAAAAGCAAGCACAAGAAGCTTACCGTAGAATTCCCCTCGAAAATCCTCTTCAAAATTGCCTAAGCCTGAGCCCAAAATGTTGAAACAGGACTAAAATCGCGAACCCTCATTTTTAAATATCATGCCCAAGTTTTTCGCACATGCGGCTCATTCACCGCATCTGCGGAATCGCTTCTATTGACAAAGTTCCGCTTCTGTGGAAATAACTGACCGTCCATCGCACCTGCGGTCCAAACATGCACCTGCTCCCCATAATTCGCTTATGCGACCATCTCAGGTGCGGGAACTTCATTGCACCTCCCACTTCTGCACTGCTCCTCCAATCTCACATATGTGA
>NW_017673847.1:115173-117859 GCF_001879085.1 Nicotiana attenuata
ATCAAAATTTCCACTGCCGGCTAGAATCGCCAAAATTCTAACTTTCGCCAATTAAAGCCTAATTCTACCATGGACCTCCAAATCACATTCCGGACGCGCTCCTTAGTCCAAAATCACCTACCGGAGCTAACAGAACCATAAAAATTCAATCTGGGTTGTTTATGCATAAGTCAACATCCGGTCAACTTTCCCAACTTAAACCTTCTCACAAGAGACTTAGTGTCTCAACTCACTCCAAAATCACTCCAGACCCGAACCAACTAACCTGATAAGTCATATACAGTCGTAGAACACAAAAGAAGCAGAAAAATAGGAGAACAGGGCTACAAATATTGAAACGACCGCCCGAATCGTAACATAAGTCATGAATTCGGTTTCAATGGACAGATAGATCATTTAATGAGGAAGATAGATAATCGCAAGGGTGGCTTTTTCTGGTGGAAGTTACACGACGTGTTAAAAGGCGTCTTTTGGAGTATTTAATCAAAGTGTTTTAGTTTGTTCTATTTAGTTGAATAAAAATAAAAGGAAATTTTCAAAAATGGAGAAAATAGATGAACATAAATGCTGGTCTAGGAAGGTGCCAAATAACCTTTTTAGCCCCTGTTTTATATATTTATATAAATTATATATTATAGAGAGAAATTTTATTTGTTATTTTCTCAATGATTCAGTACAAATTTTATATGATTCCTCATTGATCAATTATCCAATACATTGATACCGATTACCATTTCTTTTGTATTAATTAATTTAGCAAACTATTTGACATGTACAAAGACTTTGATTACTTCCGGAAGCAGAACATGCACAACTATGTGGTATCTGACTTGCTGCCCACTTGAAGAGAGCGAGGTCGCCACAATCAACTTTATCACATGTTCCATTAGTCGTGAAACTTGCGGGGCAAAACTTCAGTTCACCTGACACAAAAACATGAGAAGATTATATCTTAATCGATGCAAATGAAAAGATGGAACAGAAAACATATATTGAAGAATATATTTATACCTAGCGAAGGGTTAAACAAAGCAAAAAATACTGCCATAGAGATGAGGGAAAGCACAATGTAACTCTTCATGACTCTTGAATTTTGTAAGATGTGAAGTATGAATTTGTTGTTATTGATATTCAGTATTTAGTACACTTATATAGGCCTCGAAGGAATATATAAGATTACTACATTAGTTCANAAATACTGCCATAGAGATGAGCGAAAGCACAATGTAACTCTTCATGACTCTTGAATTTTGTAAGATGTGAAGTATGAATTTGCTGTTATTGATATTCAGTATTTAGTACACTTATATAGGCCTCGAAGGAATATATAAGATTACTACATTAGTTCAAATAAGATTGGTTATCTGGAAAGAAATTAAGTTGCTTGCTAAATACAAGGTTTCAAGTAACTACTTCAATTTCTCATTAAGTACTTACAAAATATCAGTTTGAAGTATAAATTACAAGAACTTTAGAACTTGGAATATTATTCATACTATATTTTATTTACGTAATTTTTAACTAATTATTTACTTACAAATCATTGATGAATATCCTTTATCACATTTTAACAATATAGGTACTGACATGTTCACATTTTTTTGTTGGTTGATATTTCTTAAGAATTGAAAAATAAACCATAGAACAAAGAAGAGTAGTATGAAAAAGCCAAATTTGATGGTGCGGCTGTTAGATACAATAATATTTTTATTTACTTAATTATGTATTGAGAGTAGTGTTTTATTAACTTAATTATGTCTTCTAAAACGTCTCTCACGTGCATCAATTATTAGCACATGAAATTTCTTTTTCGCAATAAGTGGCGGTAAGACTCGATCCAAGACCTCTGTAGTCAAATAAAATTAGAGCTTGAAATGTATGACCGTTACACGTAAAGGATTTAGTTGTTAGAGAAAGTACATATTTTATAGTTAATTTATAATTTTGACAGATCTTAATTAACTTTTAGTCTTCGCTTTCTCTCTGAATATCCTTGCAATCAAAGGATAATATTATTTACTTCTTTTTATCCTATACCTTTAAGTCCCCAGTACTTTAAATTTTAACTGAAAAATTAATGATGCTACTTAGTTGGCCTTAACGTAATGATGGAGCCTTACAAGAGTGATAACATAATTGGGAATAAGTAGTAATATCGAGTGGAGTCGAGTTCAAGTGATGAAAATGATTAAAATTGGGCAATAACCATAAAGATGAGAAAAAATTTACTCCCATGTATACTTGAAGGTGTTGCTGCTCGCGTCACGTGCTAGGTGTCGAGCATGCCTAGGAAGCTAAATAAGCTTGTCTGATTTGTGTTTGCCAAGGCGAGCTCAGGCAGTGTGACGATCCAAAATTCCATTAATGGTTGTGATTTACCTAATCTCCAAGACAAGATAAGCCAATGACAGAATGATTTAAAAATAAAAAAAAAATATGATATAATACGTCTCAAACTCCAACAAAGCCAAGATAAAGGAACATAAGCCAAACTCCCAAAACCAGGTAATATAGATTTCATGAGCTCTAAACTGAATACATAACGAGTCTCAAAAAGAACAATACTATACGAAAGCAATACAACACTATGAAAATAATGGAAGAGGACTTCAAGGGTTGCAGAATCCATAAACCACTACCTTGAATTCTCTCGAACAGTCAAAGCTCACTCTCGAGGCCCGCTACC
>NW_017673848.1:0-14311 GCF_001879085.1 Nicotiana attenuata
GCATGGAACTCAGAGAGTAACCAGAAGATCACACCAACAAGCACATAACACAGACATAAACACATAATACTCAAAAAATCAGAAGATATAGTGATTTTGAAAGGGTTCAGGAAACCCTAGTTTTAAAAGAAGAACAAAACATTGAAAACTTGAACAATAGAAAAGATCTAGTAGAGAGTAGTGTAAAACACAAAAGAATAAGTTAAAAATCATTTAAAAAGACAAGGTTTTTAAGAAAATTAGGGTTTCGTAATAAACCAATGAGAGGTAAGGAACCTGGCTGTGAAACTCGTTAATAATGATGCTCGCAGCACCATCGAACCATAAACCATCGGAGAAAGGTCGGAGACAAACCAGGCAGAGCTTCCGATGACCATCTTGCATGGTGGAGGCTTCTGGAATCTCGAAGATAGAGGGAATCAACAAGACAAGGTTTCACGGTGGCTGGTGGTCAAGAGAAGTGAGGCTGGAGGTGGCCGGAGAGGCGGTCGATTCATCGGAGACGAAGGAGAGAACCAAAAGGTTCTACAGAGAAGGGAGAGCAAGAGTCAGTATAGAGAGAAAGAGAGAGACCGTCTCTGAAATGAGGGGTTTGGGGGGGGGGGGTTGTTGAATTTAATTTTGGAAATAAAACCTGGGCCGTTGATCTCACTTGATCAACGGCTCAGATTAGATTAAAGCTGGACCGGGTCATTAAATCGGGTATGGGTCGGGTGATTTGAGGACCGGGTCGGGGGTTTTGGGGTTGAAATTGGGGTTTCAATTTGTGGTTAAAATTGGAATGTAAAGGGGTTATAATTGAAATGAACGAGGCTAAATGTTAAACAGCCATTTCTTCCCTTTTTATTTTAATAAAAATAGTTAAAATAGTTTTAAAAACCAATTAAAAGCACTTAATTGATTAATAACATATAAATATTAATTAAAAAATACTGGGAGTGATTTTGTAATTATAAAATACTATTAATCAGAAAATAGGCTATAATTACAATTATAGCAATTTAGTTTTAAAAATACCAAATAAATTATATAAAATATGCAAAAAAATCACCTTAATTATATCTGGGTGCAAATATGAGAATAAGATAAATTATTCACCAAAAATGATAGTCTGGAAATTATTATTGAATTTTGTACTATTAAAATAGACAACAAAGTAATTTTAAAAAATCTTTAAAATAAGGAAAAAATACCAAAACTCTTGGGTATGCTTATATATGCATGTACATACTATTTTGAGAATATTTTGAGTCTATATAAAAATACATAGGGAAAAATTGGGTATCAACAGCTGCCCCTCTTTACCCGGGAAGGATGAAAGAGTTGTCGGGTAAAGATATGATGACCAATTTTGATCGAGAGAAATGACTTGCAAAGGTTTCGACCGAGCTCTGGTTTCTGAGCTGCCTACATATCCCTGATTTTACAGGAATCGGGTCATATGTAGTTCGGATACATCAAAGGAGTATGCCGATGGAGGTTTTGAAGAGACAGACGCAACATTTAGGTTGGAAAGGGTGGTCAGGGACTGATGGGCTGCGAGAACCGGAGCGGGATCGCTCTTGCTGTAATGGCCGTTGCCAGCTGATGTACCTGCAATTGAGTAATACAAGCATATCCTGCGTAATTTAAACGTGATGCAAGTTCCCGTTGGACCGTGAATGTTATCTTTGGACGGTTAGGATGACGTCCTCAGACCATGACGTCCTGGGCCATGAAGCACATAATAAAGGATTCGCAGGCTATGAAATGATGTTCTCGGGCTATGATAATGGTGCCTCCGAACCATTATGCCTTTGAATAATGATGTGCAGAATATAAAGCGGGGTCCTCGGGCCATGGCATGGCGTTCTCGGGCTATGAAAATGGTGCCTCCGAACAATGACGCCCTTGGACGGTTTGGCGGTATTTCAGCCCATGAAATGCAAGATTTGGCGGTATTTCAGCCAATGAAATGCAAGATTTGGCGGTATTTCAGCCGATGAAATGCAAGATTTGGCGGTATTTCAGCCGATGAAATGCAAGATTTGGTGGTATTTCAGCCGATGTGAAGGATAAATCTAAATGGCGATATTTCAGCCGACAGAAATTTATATAAAGCTGGCGATGTTTCAGTCGATGCAGAAAATGTAAATGGCGATATTTCAGCCGACAGAAAGCATATGTATAGATGGTGATGGGGGTTTAAATATGAACTGGCGATCTTTCAGCCGATATCGAGAATTAAATAAAGTTGGCGATATTTCAGCCGACAAAGAAGGATAAATATAAATGGCGATATTTCAGCCGACTGGAATTTAAATAAAACTAGCGATTCTTCAGCCGATACGAGGGATTTAAACAAAAGTTGGCGATGTTTCAGCCATGCAAGATTTAAATAAAGCTGGCGGTATTTTAGCCGATGTAAATAAGAGGTGGCGATATTTCAGCCATGCAGGATGGAGACAGTGCTTAGTCTCGGAAGGCAGAAAGGTAGCCTTATGCAATGCAAGGAAATGCAAGACGGAGACAGTGCTTAGTCTCGAAAGGCAGAAAAGTAGCCTTATGCAATGCAAGGAAATGCAGGATGGAGACAGTGCTTAGTCTCGGAAGGCAGAAAGGTAGCCTTATGCAATGCAAGGAAATGCAGGATGGAGGTAGTGCTTAACCTCGGAAGGCAGAAAGGTAGCCTTATGCAATGCAAGGAAATGCAGGATGGAGGTAGTGCTTAACCTCAGAAGGCAGAAAGGTAGCCTTATGCAATGCAAGGAATAAAGGCGAAGAGTAACGAAATCTCTTAGCTGACAGGTGATAGCTGACAGTTAGTTGTCCTAGTGGTTGCTGGGGATGTTATGTGCGGATAGCACTTGCAAGTGAGCGATGATTCTGAGAGTCGTATTCCTTCAAAATATGTAACCAGATCTGATGGTTCTATGTTTTGGGGTGCCTGCATTCAAAGAAAGATCGTGAGTTTTGTCAAGGGGGAAGGTTAGTTCGTCTTCCTGTGGACTTCGCTCGTCCTGCTTGGCTCTTGTTTTCATTGGGGTAGCGTTGCTAAACAAAGCAATTTTGATAGTAGCCATGCATGATTTAGTAAAAAAATATAATGTAAATACATAATTTAAAATGATTTTCTTTTACATGAACCGACGACTGCGACGCGGTTCAAGACATTGCAACCTCTTTTGCTCCGGAATTTTGAGGGTCCTCCTCAAAATTCTGCCCCAGTTTACTGGGTTGACGCCTCTGACGGCTGTGTGTTGGTAGATGGCTGAGGATCAACTTCGGAATTTTGAGGGTCCTCCTCAAAATTCTGCCCCAGTTTCCAATAGCGGGGGGAAATGAAAATTTTATTGAATTGTGACCGAACCCATAAGGCTGCCTATGTATCCCCTCTTAAACGGGAATCAGGTCAGACGTAGTACAAATTACATCATAAAGGAATCATAATGGTTACACATAGTATCGTTTCACTGCATCTGAATTGATCGGCTTTGGCCAAACTTCTCCGTCCATTTCTGCGAGTATGAGGGCTCCTCCTGTTAGAACCCGGTGAACCATGTACGGACCTTGCCAGTTGGGAGAGAATTTCCCCTTGGCTTCATCTTGATGTGGGAATATTTTCTTCAACACCAGTTATCCCGGTGTAAACCGTCTTGGCTTGACTCTTTTGTTAAAGGCTCTGGACATTCTGTTCTGATACAATTGACCATGGCAAACTACATTCATCCTCTTCCCATCTATAAGAGCTAACTGCACGTAGCGACTTTTTACCCGTTCTGCATCGTCAAGTTCTGCTTCTTGTATGATTCTTAGGGAGGGGATTTCTATCTCGCCGGGAATGACTGCCTCTGTACCATAAACTAGCATATAGGGAGTTGCCCCGATTGATGTGCGAACTGTGGTACGGTATCCCAATAAGGCAAATGATAACTTCTCATGCCAGTGCTTATGCTTTTCTATCATTTTCCTTAGTATCTTCTTAATGTTCTTGTTGGCTGCTTCTACAGCTCCATTCATCTGGGGTCTGTAGGCTGTAGAATTCTTGTGCTTGATCCTGAAGGTTTCACACATTGCTTTCATCAAGTCGCTGTTGAGATTGGAACCATTATCAGTGATGATTGACTCTGGGACACCGAATCGGCAAATGATACGATCGCGGACAAAGTCTACCACAACCTTCTTGGTCACTGCCTTATACGATGCTGCTTCAACCCATTTGGTGAAGTAATCAATTTCCACTAGAATGAACCTGTGCCCGTTTGATGAGGCAGGCTCGATAGGTCCGATGACATCCATTCCCCAAGCGGCGAACGGCCATGGTGAGCTTGTTGCATTGAGCTCGCTAGGAGGCACCTTTATCATGTCTGCATGGATTTGGCAAGGATGGCATTTTTGAACATACTGGATGCAGTCTGTCTCCATGGTCATCCAGAAGTAACCAGCTCGGAGTATTTTCTTGGCTAAGACGAAACCATTCATGTGTGGGCCACAGGTCCCTGCATGAACCTCCTCCAACAACCTGGATGCTTCCTTTGCCTCGACACACCTCAGTAATCCCAAATCGGGAGTCCTCTTGGACAGGATTCCTCCGCTGTGAAAGAAGTGATTAGACAATCTCCACAATGTGCGCTTTTGAGTAGTGTTTGCAAGTTCTGGATACTAACCTATTGACAGATATTTCTTAATGTCATGGAACCATGGTTTTCCGTCTGCTTCTTCCTCGGCATGAGCATAGTAGGCAGGTTGATCCTGGATATTTACCGGGATAGGATCAATGAAGTTCTTATGTGGATGCTGAATCATGGATGATAGAGTGGCCAATGCATCAGCGAACTCATTCTGAACTCTGGGGACATGCCAGAATTCTATCTTTGTAAACCTCTTCCTCAACTCTTGTACATGATGCAAGTATGGGAGTATTTTGGAGTTCTTGGTTGCCCACTCTTCTCGAACCTGATGTATGAGCAAGTCGGAATCCCCGATCATTAGTAACTCCAGAACGTTCATATCAATGGCCAGCTTGAGCCCTAAGATGAAGGCTTCGTACTCGGCCATGTTGTTGGTGCACGGGAACCTGAGTTTGGCGGACACCGGATAATGCTGACCTGTTTCTGATACTAGAACTGCTCTTATGCCAACGCCTTTAAAGTTTGTTGCTCCGTCGAAAAACATTCTCCAGCCATCATAGGATTCTGCAATGTCTTCTCCTATGAAACAGACCTCCTCGTCAGGAAAATACATTTTTAGAGGCTCGTATTCTCCGCCCACGGGATTTTCGGCAAGATGATCTGCCAGTGCTTGTCCTTTGATCTCTTTCTGGGTTACGTAGACAATACCAAATTCACTCAACAGGATTTGCCATTTGGCCATCTTGCCCATGGGCATGGGCTTCTGAAAGACGTACTTTGGCGGATCCATCCTTGATATAAGATAAGTGGTGTAGGCACAGAAATAATGCCTCAACTTCTGAGCTACCCAAGTCAGAGCACAACAGGTTCATTCTAGCAGGGAATACCGGGCTTCGTACGGGGTGAACTTCTTGCTGAGATAGTAGATGGCTTGCTCCTTTCTCCCCGTTTCATCATGTTGTCCTAAAACACAGCCGAATGCTCCATCCAGTACTGCAAGGTAGAGCAATAGCGGTCTACCTGGTTCGGGCGGGACCAGGACTAGCGGCGTTGACAGGTATTTCTTGATTGTGTCGAAGGCCTTTTGACAATCATCAGTCCATTCAGTGGCGGCGTCCTTCTTCAACATCTTAAAGATTGGTTCACAAATGACAGTGGACTGGGCTATGAACCGGTTGATGTAATTAAGTCTCCCCAAGAAACTCATAACCTCTTTCTTGTTCTTTGGAGGTGGTAGTTCTTGAATGTCTTTGAGCTTTGATGGATCGAGTTCTATTCCTCGTTGACTTACGATGAACCCGAGCAGTTTTCCGGTAGGAACCCCGAATGCACATTTGGCGGGATTCAGTTTCAAGTTGTACCTTCTCAGTCTGTTGAAGAACTTTCTTAAATCTTCCGTGTGGTTAGTGGCTTTCTTGGATTTGATGATAATGTCGTCTACATACACCTCGATCTCTTTGTGTATCATGTCATGGAAAATAGAAGTCATGGCCCTCATGTAGGTGGCCCCAGCATTCTTCAATCCAAACGTCATCATCTTGTATCAATACATTCCCCATGGCATAATGAAAGCCGTTTTCTCCGCGTCTTCTTCGTCCATCCATATCTGATGGTACCCAGCAAAACAATCGATGAATGACTGCAGCTCGTGCTTGGCACAGTTGTCGATCAGGATGTGTATATTCGCCAATAGGAAGTCGTCTTTCGGACTGGCCCGGTTGAGGTCCCGGTAGTCGACACAGACTCTGACCTTCCCGTCCTTCTTTGGCACTGGCACAATGTTGGCTAACCATGTCGGGTACTCCACTACCCTGAGGACCTTGGCTTTGACTTGTTTGGTGACTTCTTCCTTAATTTTCAAACTCATATCTGGCTTGAACTTTCTGAGTTTCTGCTTTATCGGCGGACATGTTGGATCTGTTGGCAGTTTGTGAGCTACAATAGATGTACTGAGGCCGGTCATATCATCATACGACCAGGCAAATATGTCCTCATATTCTTTTAAGAACTCCGTGTACTCTTCCCTTTCTGGCGAACATAAGTGAATACTGATGCGCGTTTCCTTGACATTCTCTATATCCCCCAGATTGACGTCCTCGGTTTCGTCCAGGTTAGACTTAGGTCTATTCTCAAAGTCATCAACCTCTTTAACAACTTCTTCTGGTATCTCATCCTCTTCTGAGTCTATATCCGTTGTTGCGTTATCTCGTCGCATGTCACATTCATCGGTTCATCAAGATAAGTAATAGTAATGTTGTGTAAAATAAAATAAATGATAGAAAAATAATAAGAGCGAGACTTATAAGAAACTGAAATACTTTGATAAATTCCAAAATCGTTTTGAACATCGGAGCTATTTTCAAAATTTTAAAGATAATACTGAAGGGAAATCAACTAGCAAAAAGGTAAAAGATAATGCATAGTGCTTTGTTCAGCCTTGCTACCCTGAAGCTTTCCGGGCCTTGGTGGTTTTGACGGCCCAATTATAGAGATGTGCCCCTCTACTTAAGATGATCATGCCAGAGTGCACGAACTAACCTTTTGGGGAGGGGAATAAAAATAAAAGTAAAAACAAAAAGGTAATAACTTAGTACGGATCCTAAAAAAAATGTTGCAATATTTAAACACATAGTGCAAAAATATAAATCGTGTCCTAAATTGGGTTCCTCGTTGTGCCTGAGGTAGGCCTAGCGACAAGTTGATTTGGAGAACTTATAATGCTAAATGCCTCATTTTATTTATAAAAATAAGACGAATCCCAAAACGACACTAAAATTGCATAAAGTAAAGTATCACTAATGGCCATTGGCCTTATTACATTTAAAAGCGAAAAAGAAAAGAGACTCCTAACTACTTGGTCCCAGAAGGACCTTCCCCAGACTCGGCATCTTTAGCTCCATCGAATAGCTTCACCAGCTCACGCAGTCCCAGCAGCAGATTACCATGCCGAATCTGGGGATTTCGTGCCTCATTTTCTGCAAAATAAAGTGTTAGACCCTCACCCCACCGGACTCGACTATTTAAATCAATAATTGGCATAAACAGCATTTAGTCCTCCAAATAAATGCACAGAATATGGTGTTGTCCGTTTGGGTCACAGGGGAACCCAGTGGACTTTGGATAAGGCTATCTTAAAGAGTCATTATGTGGACAACATAACTGACTCGACTAGGTTTGACAGTGATGCATGTACAGTTAAATAGAATAAGGTTTCTATGGGGTTCTAAACCGGTACCCTTGAGCGGACAACTCAAGAGGGAAAGGCACGGAACTGTCGACTGCACCGCTGATCGACTGGTTTTACCGCAAATATGCCTTTGCCAAATTTAGGGGGTAATAATATTGGAAGAGCGCAACCACTCATTAAGCGTTGCTATGGTATTTGTTTGGCACGAGTGGAATATGATGTTGGAAAATGCAATTACAAAAAATGAAACAAATTGTCACGCATTTTCACGTTCATAATGATTACAATAATGGCTCAAAATTACAACGGTATTGAAGGAAATAGTAAATGAAAGCGTTAAAGAAAAAGAAAACAAAAAAGACAAGTCAGTTTCAAATAAAGGCATTAAAAAAAGCAGTAAAGAAAACAGTAAAGTCACATACAACATGAAGTGGTAAAAGCCTAAAGAATCCCCAGTGGAGTCGCCATGCTGTCGACGCCCCCTTTTTCTAAAGCGAAATCGGGTTTACGGCATTTGGGAAGACAACTCTATTCCCGTTTGGGAATTGGGTTTTTGGATTTGAAGAGTCGCCACCTACTGATAAAGTGCATTAGGACACTAAGGGTTTTTGAGTTTGAAAACCAGAGTTCGGGTAAGGGCTAGAAATTACCTCGAGGGGAAGGTGTTAGGCACCCCTCAAGATCCACTAGTGTGGTTCCCGGCCATGCTATGTTGTGACTTTACAAATAATCAATAAAGGCTCAAATAAGGACTTGCAATTAAATTGAAACTTGTGAAAGTAAGTAGAAAGAGAGCAGAGATTTGAAAGGTCTAAACAATTCAAAAGAGAGCAAACAAAGACAAACAAAGAAAAAGGGGTCCTAGGTTTATGATTAATATGGATCACATCAATGCAATACCCAGCAATCACTCCTCAAAGAGGGGTCGCACGTGATATTAGCACATCGGTCATCATCTCCATATTCTACCCTTGCCACCCCGTAAAGGTTATTTAATCGTGTGGATTGGTCACGAATGCTTATTGCGTGCTATAACCCGTCCCGTCCTATAAGTCCTAGAGGGTATTTAGGACCACTATTCATACAAGGTGAGGACTAGGCTGAACCCTCAGGTTTAAAGGACAAAATACCAGGCGACATACATAACAAGTAGGACTGCACATAAAGGAACCATACAAAGGCAAATAAGAGGCTCACAGATCCCTCACAGGTAAGTATGTAATTAGCACGTCTCAAACACATTTAAGGTCATAAAAGAACGCGAGTTTAAAGATAAGTTTCAGCAGAAGGTTTAACCACAACTGAGTGATCCAAAGAGTGTTTGACTTGCAGAAATACAACTAAGAAAACAGTTGAGTAAGTAAAGGTGAGGGAACTGTTAAAACATCGTTTGGAAAAAGTAGAGGTTTGAAAATACAATAGTTTAATTTGACAAGTATCAAATAACATGTTCCTGGGCAGAAAGGTAAACCAGAAATTTGAAAACTTAATGGAGCAAGAATCAGAAATTAGTGAGAGCATATAAATACGAAACAGGTTTCCAGATAAAGAGATTTTCAGTAAAAGAGTGGACTTCAGAGAGGCGGATAAAAACGGAGTTGGGAAAGTTAAAAGGTTGAGTAGTTTGAAACTAGTAAAACAAAATCAATCATCTTTATTATTATAGGGCCTAAAGCTTGCCTAGGTGATGTGCGTATTGCCTACTTTTCTTAGAAAAGGGTGAACATGCATATTAATTCCAATTTTAAAGAGAAGACGCAGTCAAACAAACTTGTGTTGTTAAATTAAATAGCTGGTGAGTCGTTCAGCAATTGCAACCCTAAATAACATGATATCTAATGCACATAAAGCTCCTAAAGCATGGTCTCTAAATGCAGTAGTAGTTTTTAACAGTTGTTCATTAATTACTATCTGACTACAAAGTGAGTATAACAATCTGAAAGTAAAGAGCCTAAAACAAGATATCTAGGTGTAAGATGCATGTCCTACGCATGGCTTCTATTGCACAAATTGGTAAGTAAAGCCCTATAGACATGTTCTCTACCCATTAATTAAACTAAGCATGCATAATCCCTCCCAATTTCACTATAACCCCAATCAGTTGTTTACAAATTATTACAAACCATGATAGCTGAATTACATAATGAAAGATAAAATAAGAGACTACTCTATAGGGAGCCTTCAGTCAGGCCCGATCTTCCAACCTCACTTCTTTCGAGTTTCACAGCCTTGACCATGGTTTGGGTGCGGCAAAGCTCCCTAAGGGCCCAATGGGGGTCCTTGGCGAATACCAACACCCAAACATTACCAAAATGTTGAACAAGTGCAGTGTGGAATTACCAGCCTTGTGCATCAAAGCTCAATGGGTACTCAAAGGTGCCCAAGGCAATGCTTACACGAAGGGGGGTAGAACCTAAACTCTAGGAGTAGCGAGAGTGTGATAGAATTTTCTTTAAAGAAATTGAGTTGAAAAGCAGTTTTTTTAAAAAAGAATGATCCATGTAGAAACAGTTTTGAAAGAAAAAAAATGGGCAGTTTTGACAAACTCAGAAACAAAATACATCATATAGTTCCGGGCAGTAAACACAAACAAGGAAAATGGGATTGGGGTAAATAGTTCACATGTAACAACACAGTTGCACCTAGATACCAAGGGAAAGTATTCCAAAACTTAGACAGTCAACAGGTTTCAACCAAAAGGGCTCATGATCACATGCTGAGAATGTACTGGGGCTAGGGAGTAGGAGAGAACATGCATTAAGCAAACCAGTAGGCATGCTGGATTAATAGGAGGATAGTCACACAGGGGCATGCTAGTTGCAATAAGGACAGCAGAACTATAAGTAAAAGCATAGAAGAAACAAAATAAAGTGCAGCATGTATAAAAGCATATTGTTTTGGATGCTACAAATCAAATAGAGGGCATACCAGTCAAGGATGAGATAATGTAGAGCAGTAGTGTGCAGGGAAGTGAGCAGTAGTATGCAGACCAAACAATCAACAATGTATAGAGCAGTAGAATAATGGAGCAGCCCCCAAAGATCAATCAGTCTTTGCTTTCAGCCGACTGAATAATCAGTAATCAATAGGAAAGCGGGAGAGGATGTGTAGAAAACAAGAGAGAACACTGAGTTCGCTTATGTGTGTAAGAGAGAGTTCAGAGCAATGAACTTTTTTTTGTTCTTGTGTGTGATGTGCAATGTATCAGTGTGTAATGCAAAAGAGAATGGGGGTACTTATAGCTCTCAAATTAAGTGAAAATAAGGTAATACGTATAGACTGATCATAGTTATGGAAATAATACCAATTAGAATAATTAAAAACTCGGACTCCCTTCAATTAAGGAGTCATAGTTCAAACGGGTACAAATTGTATCAAATAAGGAAAATTATTATTTGCAAGACTGGTATTTCCATAATAGGAGTAGTAAAAGTATACAGAATATTTCAAGTAAGGAAAGTATAAGGAGAGCATATTGTGCACACAAATTAGTTCAAAGAATCACGGATGAAATTGAAAATCACAGGGAATCAGTACTAAGTAAGGAGAGCATTTCACAAATAAGGAAGTGATTCAAAAATTAGTGTAAAACTTCTAAGGAAAACATATACAAATTCAGAGATTCGAAGAGATGCACAAAATCAACAGAATATTTGGTAAACGATGAACAATTAGACCTATAAAACACAATAGGCATGAAAATCAGAGAACCCTAAGCAAGAAATCACAGAATCAATAGAAGGCTGGAACCCTAATAGCAAAATTAAAGCATGGAACTCGGAGAGTAACCAGAAGATCACACCAACAAGCACATAACACAAACATAAACACATAATACTCAAAAAATCAGAAGATATAGTGATTTCGAAAGGGTTCAGGAAACCCTAGTTTTAAAAGAAGAACAAATCGTTGAAAACTTGAACAATCAAAAAGATCTAGTAGAGAGTAGTGTAAAACACAAAAGAATAAGTTAAAAATCGTTTAAAAAGACAAGGTTTTTAAGAAAATTAGGGTTTCGTAATAAACCAATGAGAGGTAAGGAACCTGGCTGTGAAACTCATTAATAATGATGCTCGCAACACCATCGAACCATAAACCATCGGAGAAAGGTCGGAGACAAACCAGGCAGAGCTTCCGATGACCATCTTGCATGGTGGAGGCTTCTGGAGTCTCGAAGATAGAGGGAATCAACAAGACAAGGTTTCACGGTGGCTGGTGGTCGAGAGAAGTGAGGCTGGAGGTGACCGGAGAGGCGGCCGATTCATCGGAGACGAAGGAGAGAACCAGAAGGTTCTAAAGAGAAGGGAGAGCAAGAGTCGGTGTAGAGAGAGAGAGAGAGACCGTCTCTGAAATGAGGGGTTTGGGGGGGTTTGTTGAATTTAATTTTGAAAATAAAACCTGGGCCGTTGATCTCTTTTGATTAACGGCTCAGATTAGATTAAAGCTGGACCGGGTCATTAAATCGGGTATGGGTCGGGTGATTTGAGGACTGGGTCGGGGGTTTTGGGGTTGAAATTGGGGGTTAAATTTGTGGTTAAAATTGGAATGTAAAGGGGTTATAATTGAAATGAACCAGGCTAAATGTTAAACAGCCATTTCTTCCCTTTTTATTTTAATAAAAATAGTTTAAATAGTTTTGAAAACCAATTAAAAGCACTAAATTGATTAATAACATATAAATGTTAATTAAAAAATACAGGGAGCGATTTTGTAATTATAAAATACTATTAATTGGAAAATAGGTTATAATTGCAATTATAGCAATTTAGCTTTAAAAATACCAAATAAATTATATAAATTATGCAAAAAACTCACCCTTAATTATATCTAGGTGTAAATATGAGAATAAGATACATTATTCACCAAAAATGATAGTCTGGAAATAATTATTGAATTTTGTACTATTAAAATAGACAACAAAGTGATTTTAAAAAATCTTTAAAATAAGGAAAAAAATACCAAAACTCTTGGGTATGCTTATATATGCATGTACATACTATTTTGAGAATATTTTGAGTATATATAAAAATACATAGGGAAAAATTGGGTATCAACAGGAATAATGCAGTAAAATTAAAGAGGGGTTTTGGGTAGTTGGAAAGACAGAACTTTATTGATATTAAATAAAGTCACATAAAGGAAAGGGGGTCCTAGGTTTGTAAAATACATGGATCATCCACACAACACCGGTAATCAATCGTACGCATAGTGTTATCATGTGATCATCATCTTCATGTCTACCCTTCCCACCCCGTTAAGGTATTTAAGCGCGGAATGGTATCGTTACCTACTGCATGCTATTACCCGTCTCACCTATCAGTCCCGGAGGCGTTTAGGACTACTAATCCTAAAGGGAGGGAGCTTGGCTTTTCAGAGGTTTTAAAAGGATAAAATTCTTGGGCGACAAACAAAACACATAAAGCAGTTATTGGGGAAATAAGAACAATTAAAGGCTCAAGTAGGCCTCCTCACTTAAAGAAATGAATTGTTTAGCATGTCTTACACATACTGTTTAGGTCATTGATTAAAATTAGCATAGGAAGAATTGATTTACCACATATTTCCCAGATAGGGAGTCCAAATTAGTACTACTTAGATGTAGTTGTCGAAAACTGACAGTTGATTAATTATCTAACTATTCGTATGTTAAACAGGGCCTATAGGCATGATACCTATTAATCCAGGGACTGAAAAAAAAAGAGTTATTAGTTATAAGCTCTACGAGTGTTAAACAANTTTAATGGTTTAGATTCCTTTACGGCTGTGATCCTTTGTGTGGGAATTCATAGTGTTGACAATACCTCGCCCTATTTGTTTCATATATATTCAATACTTCAAATTTCAACAACTGTTACATTTTTAACTCAATTGATTTCTCAATTAAGTTTTCCTTAAACCGTTTGCGGTTGTACTTTACTTAAGAAGGAATTTCTACTAAGTTAATTTATCAAATCCCTAGGTAAAAGTAATAATCCATTCGATGTTGTATTCTAATTGAAACATGGTACTTTATTTATTCAAATGATTTCTAAAAATAACTTCATCTTTTCGTGATGAGATTCAAATGGGTTTAGAAGTTGTACTCTACTTCTTGTTAAGTAAATGAGGCTCCATGAACATTCTTAAATTGTATTGGGTTATGGACCCTACGAACTGAGTAACCTGAGAACGTTGTTGCGCAATGTGAAACAGAAATCTGTGGGTACAAGGTGCCGGGGAAAATATATATTATTTATGATTATGAAAGGAGGCGTCACAATGTCACCTTTACTCGAAAGAGTTATATTCGAAAGATGTTTGTTTGAAGGAAATATATTTGAAAGATATTTATAGTTGAAGGACTTGATTAATTGATTGCACTTGTATACATTATTCGTTGAGCAATATTTATGGTGTTTTTGTTGCCTGCTATTTATATCACTAGATGATCATTATTGTCATCATTGTTATCTGCTTCCTATTATTCTTGTACGCTATATTGCACAGGTTTATTTGGTAGTCTGGTCCTAGCCTC